>NC_084982.1:1325245-1427516 GCF_963691925.1 Scomber scombrus | reverse complement strand
CTGACATCGTCAGTTGTGTAGCAGACAGTTTGAAAGGAGCGAGCGCAGCAGTGTTAGTCCTGCTCTCACTGTTCCAATCTAAATTAGTCCAAACGTGTGAGGCTGAAGCCGGAGTTGTTGCTGTGTGAGATTCAACATTCTACGACTCAGGGTAGGTTTGGGTTTACTACCACACTGTTGATGCTTCATTCCATAGCAACAGTATCTCTGTGTGTGTGTGTGTGTGTGTGTGTGTGTGTGTGTGTGTGTTGTGTGTGTGTGTGTGTGTGTGTGTGTGTGTGTGTGTGTGTGTGTGGTGTGTGTGTGTGTGTGGTGTGTGTGTGTGGAGTTGCCGGTCGGCCTTTTTGAATCATGTGGTGATGCAGACCTGGCACAAAGCACCACTTTTTAAAGGGGCATTAAGTAATTGTTGACTTTTGTCGACTTCTGCTGAAGAGTAGAGGAAACCGCCGCTGTCAGAAGCTCTGACATCATCTTAGTGTTTCCTTTCAAAACAAAACAAAGTTTACAGAACTCACTGCAGCTTGTTCACTCATTGTTTTTCATTTTATTTTCAGACTTTGGGTCAGAAAGCTTGTTATTGCAAAGTTTTTGCTGTGCATGAAGAAAAAGTTGCTGTTCTTAGGAGGATCGGATTTAACTCTTACTTACTTTTAACATGTGTGTAAAAATACCATATACACATTTTTTTAGCCAGACTTTTCCTAATGTGACCCACATTTATACAAAAATGGAAATAAAATGCATCATTTTATAATTATTATTATTTTTCCATAAATAAATAGAGTACACTGTTCATTAGGATTCATCAAACACATGACTGATGGAATGAATGGATGTGAATAGTAATTATGAATCAGTTTAAAAGAAAGACAGCAGCAGGAATCAGAGACAGGCTGTTAAAGAGAAGAGAATGTAAACTACCTGACTGACACCAGCAGGAGCAGAGTCACACAGTCAGTAGTATAGTCACATTTACTTGGTGCCCCTTTAAAAACAGGTGTTTCATTGTGTGAGCATAAGAAGAGCAGAGGACTTGTATGACTGAGAGCTTTTTTCTGTACATATTATGCAGCTTGGTATCCAAAGCTTATGATACTTAAAGATTCAGCAGTTTCAAAAATAAAAGAAAAGATAAAATGCTTCCACTGGATAGATTTATCAGTTGCCAAAACAAACACGTTTTCTCTCTCTCCCTCTCTCTCTCTCTCTCTCTCTCTCTCTCTCTCTCTTCTCTCTCTCTCTCTCTCTCTCTCTCTCTCTCTCTCTCTCTCTCGTCTCTCTCTCTCTCTCTCTTCTCTCTCTCTCTCTCTCTCTATTTCTCTTTCTCTCTCTCTCTCTCTCTCTCTCTCTCTCTTTCTCTCTCTCTCTCTCTCTCTCTCTCTCTCTCTCTCTCTCTCTCTCTCTCTCTGTCTCACACTCTCTTGTGATAAACGGATCACATTTAAATGTACATATTATTTATCATAAGGATTTCCTTTTTGATGACTAGTGATGAGTTGTGTTTCTACTTTACATTTCACAATAAGATACTCCCACCAGCAGACTCTAAGCGCCTCCACATTATCATAGGAGTTAAAGGGGACATATTGTGCTTTTCTGTTATTTCTATACTGTTATGATGTCACATATTTATGTTAAACATGCTCAGAGTTCCTAAGCTTGAGGTTAACTTGTGTAAAAAAGTTCACTGCAAGTCAAAAGTCAGGGCTTCAATCTGCTTTGAACGCTTAGTTTGAGATGGGTTTTTTTCATCAGTGCTCACAAGCTGACATCACAGCGTTGCACATGCCTTTAAATCATAGACTGCATATAAGAAATGGACGTAATATCTGTGACGTCACCCATTGGTTTGTGGACTGCTGCTCGGAGACCAATAGTATCGGATCTGAGAAGCGCCATTTTGAAAATTTCAGGTGCATGCTGGGAAAAATAAAAACACAGATTCTACTTATATGGGCATCAGGAGATGCTTAAAGAAACAGGAGCTAAAACAGCCTGTTTCAGACAGAGGCTGAACTGAGGGGCTGCATAAAGGGCCAGGATGAGTTTAATAAGGTTTTTATTTTTTATTTTAAATCATGCAGAGATATTCCGGTGGAGCATTAAACATATAGATTAGTAAATGTGCGTGCAGAATATGTCCCCTTTAATAAATGTTTATGTATTCTAACACTATGGGCAGCTTTGTGAAGTCCTAACACAAAGAAACAAAATACTGTGTATGCACTATTACTCTCTGCTAACAGTATTATTTCTCTTTTTGGCTCAATTGTGTAAAAGAGAAAATGAGCAGAGCCTCAAATATTTCTAATATTTCCTGATGACATTTTCTCAACATGAAATCATTGTAATGAAAAGTAAACAGGGACAACAGGACGGCCATGTATTTCCATCTCTAATCATAGAATCACAGATCGTTATCATATCCACAGTTGTGTAAACATCACATCGTCAAAGCAATAAAACCACAGCGGCTGCTTCTCTGACAGAATCTGCACTTTAACCTTCTCTATTTATATCTTTGTTTTGGCAACTGAGAGAATTAGAAAATCACCTTTAAATCTGAACTAAGGAGCGTACCGAGCAGAGAGTCAAACTTTGACAAATGTGACGCAGATGTAAATTGTGTAAATGTGATGAAAAGAGAATTTCCTGCTGAAAGTGAAGCAGTGGTGTTGTTGTTTTTTTTTAACGTCTTTTCTTTTGTATATATATTGTCCAGAAACAGCCTGTACTCACATTTTTGTACTTTTTTCTGACTGGGAGGACATTCATTTTTATGTGACTTCTTTTGGGTTTGTTGAAATTTCAGTGTAACTTACCCTTTTGTAACTCTTTGTGAACCTTTTGTGTAATTTGTTGTACAGCAACTCCGATTTACATGCATGAAATGTCCCTTTAATGTCGCCTTAACTGCTGTGAATACTGTATATACTGTACTGTATTTCTCATCACTTTATCAGTAAAGACCTCATCTGTCAAAAGAAACGGCATCCAGAGAGTGAAAATACTTCATACACTAAACTGTTGATGTTAAACTTTATTTTTATTATTCTGATTATTTGAATGAATGTGAAGCACAAAAAATCATCAACCTTCCATCACAATTTAAAATGAATGATTGCACTTTGATCAGTTTGACAAATGTCCTGCCAAAGAACATTTGTAGCATTTCAATTTCACAATCTTGAATATAGAGGAATGAAAAACATTGTTCCCATGGTCATGAAATTCCTTTTCCAGGCCTGGAAATGGTTTGGAATTAGGTGAATGTTTTGGAAAAGTGTTATATTAGGGA
This sequence comes from Scomber scombrus, assembly GCF_963691925.1. Taxonomy (NCBI): domain Eukaryota; kingdom Metazoa; phylum Chordata; class Actinopteri; order Scombriformes; family Scombridae; genus Scomber; species Scomber scombrus. The sequence goes on along the minus strand of NC_084982.1, from coordinate 1,424,215 downwards.
TGGCCTGATCTGATATCAAAGGTAACGGACCATGTCAAAAATCAGTAGATTAATTTAATATGAATATCTTCTAACATGTGATCTGGGTCCAAACACTTCCTCTGGATGTAATTATAAAATGTAGCCATCATTGTTCTCACAGTATAGATCAAAGTGTCAAAACACCTGTTAAAAGGCAGCAGAATACAGGAAATGACATCTACTCTGGTAAACATGTTCTGGGGGAGAACCTCCACACCCCCCCATTATATTGTCCCACCCACATTCCTACACCCATGTTGTACATAGTCATGTTAATTTCACCTACAATACAATGAATAAAATGTCTTTGATGTATGGTGGCGATCATGAAAGCCCAACTTCCCTAAAATCTCCCTCTGAGGTTCAGTAAAAAAAGTGAACAGCTCTGGCTGTGATGTTCAATGAAAGCCTCAACAAAGAACAAAGCTCTCAGACTGAAACAGATGGACCTGCACATCTGGATTTGGGATGGGGGGGGCAGGTAAAACCCTGATACTGTGCCCTATAGTCACTATGTGGGCCTACATTTGTTAAACTACTTAAATGAAATCATGGAAATGGGGTAAAATATTGTGGAAAAGTTTTGAAAATGCATTGGTAGAAATGTGTGGGAACCCTGGAAAATGTTTTCTGTCAGAAAGTTGAAATTAATATTAGGAAAAAAAAGAAATATTGTCCAAAGCAACATAAAGCCAGCAGACAGACAGCCTTTAACAGCCAGCTCTCCACAGCTCTGTGACTGTCATGTGATTCAAGTTCAAGTTATAATAGTGTACTAAATGACCTTATAGCTCGACTTCATGAAAGAGTCACTGAATGGGCTGAATGTATAAAAAGGAGAAAAGTGATTTAAGGAGAGCATTAGAAGACATTGTCAGAAAAAATGTAGACACTATATATCTTGATGGGGTCAGTTTATCAAATGTTTTTAATTGATACCAGTGAGATAACTGCATTCATCATGTGTCTTCACCATGAGAGCTCATCATGAAGTCAAACTGATGATACAGTTGTAATGAATATAGTGATGTTAGTTATGAGAAGGCACTGTGACACTGTGACAGAGACAAGCCCTCGATTAATGCTGTTAGTAAATGTGTTGTTGAACACTGGATAACTAGGAATACCTGGGGGTGGATGTCAATGACAGACTGACATGTGATCATGTGATAGATGATCTAAAAACACATGAACTGTATCAGGAAGCTCACATCAAAAAGCTAGTCATTGTTTTTCAAAGGCTCAGGTGTTACCCAGGGTTACCAGTTAAAACAATGAGCTGGTATTTGAAGTTTTCCACAGTGGAGACTGTTTTTAAGATGAGATAAATGACGGCTTAGTTTGGACAGAGAGCAAACATGGAGAGAAAAGGAACCTGCGTCTCAGGGATCACAGGCCTGATGAGTTTTTGTTTTTTTAATTGAAACAATGAAACACACAATAAATAATATAATATAATAAATTACATAAAGACAATAAAAAACACGGTCCTGATATAAAACTAACCTGCTGCTTATCTGACTGACAAGCGGAAGTGACGTAGGCAGCAACAAAATGTGGACAGACAGGTGAGAGACAGACAGGTGTGAACAGCATTACGTCACTGTTGTCCTCTTGTGATCAGATCAGTAGACGTGTGTTAATGCAGGTGAAACTAGGCTCATATAGGCTTTAAAAACTAGTTTAAAGCTTAAAGTGCAATGTATTTATTATTAACAAAAACAACTGTTTATATGTACATCATGTTACATTCTGGGTACATATGACAAATATAAACACAAGTAAATATAGATGTAAATGTTCACATTACAACTAAATTAACACTAGAGGGCGATGATGATCTAAAGATTTTTAAGAGTTTGAATTGCTTTTGGTTTCAGGGAGTGATGAATTAAATGAATCTATTGTTTGAACTCTTTGCTAAATGCATCAAAACATGGTTTCTTATCTGTTAAGTTACATTTGTGGATATAGAACTTATAATAAGATTGATCATGTACAAATAAGAGTTGTTCTGTGTATATTCCATGAGACTAAATATATTCTTCCTAAGTAAAATAAAACTTTCATCATATGTTTTAAAGTAGTTGAAGCTGAAGTGACGTTCCCTGCAGATTGCGGCTAGTTACTAGCTACTGTTCAATGTACACAACTAATGTTTAGAGTTTTAGAGCTGCTGGTTGGTGGATTGTTACTGTAGGACAGTCAGACCATTTCTATCTAGCTTCGTCTTCTCATCCATCTCTCTGTAAGAAAGCTAATGAGCTCATTTTCCAAAAGTCAGAGAACGATAACACAGCCTCAATGAAAACAAACAGCAACATGAATAATGAATGCTTTTATTGTGAACATTACAGCTGACACTGATCACTGACAACTTCCACATGATGATCATCTGAACACTGTCCACTGAGCAGCAGCTCCTTACCATCACACAAATACTTCACACACACAGAACATGGTTACCAAACTGTAGAATATTATAGTTAATTGTCCATGGAGGCTGTGAGGTGACAGTGAACAGGACAGGAGCGTGCTCTGTGGGGGGGGGTTCAGGCGTTGAGGTACTTGGCGTGATGCTTGATGTGGTCGTTCATGAAGGAGTAGATGAAGAAGTAGCTGTGGTCGTAACCCTGCAGCACCAAACAACAACAAGGTCAGAGAACAACAGCAAACACTCTCAACACACTGATCCTCTACTAATGAATGTGTTCTGATGGACAAATCACACTGAAAATGAATCAACTATATGAATAACTGATTCACATTTTCCAGTTTCTCTTAGTGAGGATTTGCTGAGTGTGTGTTTAATGTAACTGTAAACTACGTGCAGGTTTTGGACTGTTGGTCAGACAAAACAAACAGCACTCTCTGAATATGAAACATCTGCAGTGATTCAGGCTGTTTGCTCAATAACAGGATGCAGGATGGATTCATATTTACAACATGTTACATTCCTCACTGTCTTCATGTTTCTGTCCAGATCTGTTTTCAAAGAGATTCTAGAGTCTCTAGTGTCCATGACAGAAATGTATCATGCACAGCTGCATTGTTGAATTGTTAAACCTACAGCTACTATACAGTCTACAGTCATTTATTTATTTATGGGCAAACTAATAAGTTACCATGAAGATATTTTTCCATATTCATCCAAAGGACATTTTAGTTTTCATTTCTGATACAATACTGATGTCTGATATACTGATATGTCCACACAGATCAAGAAGAAGTGATGAGGGACAAAATCTCAAATCTCACAGTTCTCCAGTTCACATTCTATGTAAAAAAAAAAAAATAATAATAATCATCCTTAACTTAACATGATGCTTTACACATTTAGTTAGCATCTTCTAAAATGACAGTCTTTGTGTGTTAGTCCCTCTGACTGACTAGAAATAGACACTATGAGAGAAACAGTAGATACTCAGTTCCCTCAGTGGGAGATACTCACTATTATTTAACTCATTCAGAGAGCTGAAGCCTCAGATAACTTCATGTTTGACTTTCTACAAAACAAGGATTTTATCCCTCATCTCTGACACTGTACAGCTGTTTCAATGTGTGTATATATATATATATATATATATATATATATATATATATATATATATATATATATATATATAAATGAGTAAATGAGAAAAGATATCTGAAAACTGTGAAGCTGTTCTTTAAACTATCTGGATTCAAACCTCTGTCACTACATAACCTGCTGTTTGTAGCTGGATGTTAATGTGAGCTCTTCAGTTCATAAACAGACAGAAAACCAAAGCAGACAAACAGCAGATCAGATCCTGTGTGTGACCACATGGTGGCACTGTGTGTCCAGCTCAGAGGCCATTTACACTGAAAATAAAAGCCTGACACTTCCCACAGCTGCAGTTTGACACACACACACACACACACACACACACACACACACACACACACACACACACACACACACACACACACACACACACACACACACACACACACACACACACACACACACACACACACACACACACACACACACACACACACACACACACACACACACACAGAGAGAGAGAGAGAGAGAGAGAGAGAGAGAGAGAGAGAGAGAGAGAGAGAGAGAGAGAGAGAGAGAGAGAGAGAGAGAGAGAGAGAGAGAGAGAGAGAGAGGGAGGGAGAGAGAGAGAGAGAGAGAGAGAGTGACTGTGGCTCACTCAGCTGTAGTAGAATTATTAAAAAAACTATTCATTCCACATATCAACAGATCACAGTGCAGTAAACATGATGCTGTTAGGATGGAGGAAACATTTCAATCAACTGATGAGGAACACCAGAGCTTTTATTTTGGCAGCTACTGTGAGAGCTATGGCTGCTTTTACTTTGATAGAGTACAGGAACTGACCGGCTGCAGTCTGAAGACGACAGGGATTTTCTTCTCGGAGCAGACGGCGATCAGGTTGTCAGGCAGCAGTTGGCTGGCTGACAGGAACTGGTCATCACGGCCCTGATCAATGAGGATGTCCAGCTGAGGACCGGAGTACGCTGCCGCCAGCACGGTGGCATCGTACGCCTGAAAGAGACCAGCAGGAAGTGATGTCATTTTTTACAACAAGTTTCTAACAGGTTTAGATGTTCAGTTTGACAACTTTACACATTTTACAACTACACAGTGTTGCGGCGGTAACTAAGTACAAAGACACACATGTTTCATCCCTGTCTATAAATGCAGTAGGCAGACAGGAGTCACTGATGAGACTCTGGTGGTGATCTGGTTGTGAAAGTTCAGGTCAGTTCAACTTATGTGTGTAACCATGGAGACAGGTCTGGTTGTATTGTCCAGCTTGTCATGTTTCAGCAGAGGATGATGGAACATAGTTTGTGCTGCTCACAGCAGTAATATGACACTCTAAACATATAACAGACACCTCTGGCTGCAGCTGTCACTGGAACTATGTTAAAATAGTCCCAGTGAGAACTGCTGACACAGCACAAACTACAGTACCAGATTACTAAACATGAAAAATACAACCCGTGTTCTCATTTTGATCCCACTGAAATAAACTGAACACAAGGCAGAGTATTTGTCCACTTACATTCATCAAACTGTGCTTTGTTCTCACATTGCTGATTATTGATAGCTACAGAAAATGTTCCTAACTATTTGGACTAAAATGTGACTCAATGAACCTTGACATACTGTTCAGGGTCAAATTTGATCCATTTTTAAACGAAAGAGCTGTAAAAACATACAAACATTCATTTTTCTTTTAGCTGGACTTTTTCCTAATATGACCCACAGTTAAAAATAATTAAAATAAAATGTGTCTTTTTATTTTATTTTTGTGCATCTGTTTTACATTTTATATATGCAAATCTCCAAGTTTAACAAATAATCCAAAAATCAGCATTCAAACATTTTGTATTCATCATATTCTATAAAATGTTCTCCTGGACATTAAAATAGTGATTGTGAATGTTCTTTTTTCCATAAGATGAATCAAACATGTATTAATGACTGATGGTGAATTGATGAATATGAAGACTAGTTATGAGTCAGAATATGAACAGTATGTAAGGATCAACTTTAGTTTAATTCTGATGATTCAACAAAAAAACAAAAAAATCACAGGAGACTAAACCAATGTGCAGACTGAGCCACAGTTCACACAATAATATTCTAATAAGAGTATGATGGAAAGGTCATTTTACTGTGAACGTTCTTCTCAGTGAAGAAGTGATGTGTACAAACAGCTGGACTTCTGATTTCACTCATCTCAACTTGAATCAAAGTGCAGCGATGTGGATTCATCCTGCTGCCGCTGCCATGTTCCACATCATCATCATTATTATTATCATCATCATCATCATCATGTCAGTCTGAGGGGCTCTTACCTCCCATGTGGACCTGTCAGAGCCCAGGTATCCTGAGAAGGCCTTCTGTCCCCAGGGACACTGTATGGGGTTACAGATGGGGGCAAACGCAGACACAGCCTGCAGGGGAAACACACACACACTGAAACAAGTGTAACTTTGATGGACTCTGTCACACTGACTTCTCCTGGATGTGGATTCTGCCTCTCATCTCCTCCACTGACACCATGTGAGGCAGAGAAAGCAGCACTGTATTAACACCTCATACCATTTACTTCAAATAAAAGAATATTTTATTCAAATGGAAATGACGCCAACAGACAACTGAGTGAGATGAAGACATATCATGCTTTACCTTGTATTTCCCAGGGTTCTTCAGGGCACAGATGAGCGCCCCGTGGCCGCCCATGGAGTGACCGCTGATGGACATCCTGTCTGGGTCGGTGGGGAAGTTAGCGTTGATCAGTTTGGGGAGCTGAAGAAGGGGGATTGGGGGGGGGGTTACTGATCAGCTGACAGTAATATACAGTGGTGAGTTGTCTTTAAATAAATGAATCATACCTCCTCAGTGACGTAGGAGTACATGCGGTAGTTGGTCTTCCAGGGGTCCTGGGTAGCGTTGACATAGAAACCAGCCCCAGTGCCAAAATCCCAGCTCTCATCCTCCCCCTCAATGTTACAGCCACCTGAGGCATGATGGGAAATAGAGTTTAAATCACATTCACAATGGCTCAAAATGACACACTAACCTGGAAGCATATGAGCCTGAACTCTAATTAGTCACACAGTAAGTAGTGTTGAAGAGAGAATGTTTTAATGAGTTGTTAAGGATGGCTGTGAGCTCTGTGTGGAGCAGCTGTGTTCTGTCACATCATCAATCACACAGTTCAAAATAAAAGAAGAGTTGAGCAGCATGTTAGCTTTAGGATTTATCATTGGGGGGTTTGTTCATCGATGTAGTGGAAACACAGGTTTATATGTTTAGAAACAGATTTGCAACACAGTTAAAGATTGTATCTAAAAGGGAAAATGGCATCAACACAGCATTTCTCTTCCACTGCCAGTAGTTGTTGAATTCACGTATTAAACTGAATTTGGCTTACGGGCCGCTATTTGCTTACCTCTGTTTTATGAGAATATTTACTAAGGCGTTCTTTTTTGAAGCAGCCTTAGTCAATATTCACACATATTTCATGAAGTGGCTCATGCAGTTTGTATATTAAGGTGTTCCTGTTTAGAGGTGTTAATTATTGGTGGAAAGTCATACAGAAAACATACGTGGGCTGGTGTCTGGAGCGATGATGATGATGCCGTGCTCTGCAGCAGCGAGCTGACTGCCAGCCTTGGTGATGATGTTCTGCTCTGTGCAGGTGAGTCCTGCAGAGAAACACACAGTGAACATCAGCAGACAGACCAGCTGATGATGACCTGATGAGTCTGTGCTGCTTAAACACTGTGGAGAGGACAACTCAGGATGATGCAACCCCCCCACGTGCTTACATGCTCCAAGTTTTTGGGGGGCTCTTTCATACCATCAGCCATCAGACTGTACAACACCACAGCTCCCAGTAGCTCCCAGTAGCTCCCACTCCCACTCCCAGATTGAGACTGTCCTTACTGTTTAATCCCAGGAACATTGCACACTTGTATATAGTATCAGGGATTTATGTATATTGTATATTTATATAATTACAGAATATTTTATATAGAGATTGTTTATTGTATATAGTGTTTTATTTTATCTATTTTTGTATCACTTTCACCATTATGAGGCTACTTTTGTGTCAATTGTATGTAAGTACTGACAGCTGAACTAACACACACATTGTTGGTTTTCATGAGATTTGCTTACAGTTAGAAGTTAAATAGTTGAATTACACATGTTTTATCCTTAAGAATGAAATTTGAATCTGTGAGTTGAGAATAACTTTCTTTCTTCCTTCCTCTAATTCATGCACTCTCTCATACACCTGTGAGTGTGCAGCTCTGACACTCACCAGAGAGCCAGTACATGACGGGACATTTGTCGGTCTCAGCCTTGGGAGGCAGGTAGACTGCAAACTTCATCTTACACTTCAGCTCAGAGCTACACGGAGGAAACACAAACACATGTGTGAGTCTGTAGCTTCTTTTCCAAACATCCCAACACTCACATGTTAAAATCTTTTCTATGTGCTGAAGTTGAGGCCACATACTCAAAAAGGTTCAGCCAAGATCTCACCTGTCATGTTCAAAAACCTTCTGGAATCCACCTGCACACTTGTTGGAGGACACTTGTGTGACAGCCATGATGATCTGTAGAAGAAGAGCAGCACAGTGAGGATGACACACTGCAGGCATCACTACTGAAACTCACACTGTATGAATGGATGCTGTTTCAACTGATTTTATGTAGTTTACAGTTTCTTATCTTATTACCAACACTCTAGAAAGACCCACAATGTGTTTTCACAATTTTTAAAATACAGATACACTCAAAAAAACGAAAAAAAATCCACCGTTATTTTTTGTCAGAGGTGGATTTGTAAACTTCTATTAAAACAAAGAAATGTGCCAACAGAATAAGATATGAGTATATTATGCACATGTCTGTTATTTTGGGGGCTAAGGTGAAAAATTGCAGCAATTCATGCATGGATGTTGTTTTGACCCTTTTGATCATTTTAGTTCAAGGGTCATATACAAACCAATTTAATATCAAGTGGGCCGGACCTGTAAAACCATTGAATAATAACCTACAAATAATATACAATAACTTTACTATAATAAAAAATCTATAAAACAGATGAGCAGCATGAGATGTGTTAAAAAATGAGCAATTTCAACAATATCATGTTTTAGTTTCTTACACATTATTTTGCACAGAAGCTACTGATTGATGTTTAATATATGAATGGTTTAAATATGATATGACCACAATATGTATTCATTGGTTTTTCTAATAACTGTATTCTGGTCAGAGTGGAACACAAGTCTGAAGCAGCAGAAAAAATGGAATTATTTTTCTGCAATATTCATACTATGCAAAGTATACCTTATGTTTCACACCCCAAAAAACTAATACTCAGAAAAACCGAGCTTTTTATTTATTTTTTCAAATGAATGCCATGCTTCTGTACATACTAACCAGCTGTCATTATTAACAGGAAACACAGTTAACAATCAGCTCTGTGGTTTATTAACTGTGACTGTGATGCGCGCAGGACCCAAGGTTACTGTATCTTTAATAACTCACACTTTACACTTCCTATTCAATCTGACCTTATCGACACTACTACCTAAGACCATCCTAGTTTCACTGTACAACTCATCTATTAGAATAACGGCAACATAAACATTAACATGAGTGCTGCGACCACAGTGAAGCACGTACTAAATCCCCTGTCAATGCAAATGGAATCAACATTCGTATGCCGAATTGCCCAAAACATTATTCTAAACTTTAAAAATGTTGTATGTGCAAAGCCAAAGTTGTATTTAGCATATGAGTAAAGGAAATATAAAAACGGTCAGATTTTGAATGGAGTTGGGTTCACAGTGTCCCACGTCAGGGGCGTGCAGGGCTTAGCAAAATAAGTTAGCTCTTGTAATGTTATGTATCGTTAGCTGCAGTTTGTGTGTGTCTGCTTGATGTTAAAATAATGTCTACGTTGTGGGAAATAAATTAAATGCATAACTCTTCAGGACATACCTTAATAAAGCTCAGTAATGTGTTGCCAGAGTCACTGCTAACTTCCCTGCCGATGCAGTCCAGAGCAAAGTCCAACAACGTCAAAATAAACGCGATGACGCCACGGGAACCTCCCCTACACAGTTTACGTCGCAGACGTAATAAAAATATTTTTTAAACAACGTCGCAGACGTAATGAAACTTAACTTCAAGTGTATTTAACCATAGACATAATAAAGATTTTTTTTTAATTTTTTTTTTAAGATCTTTATTATGTCTATGGCCGCTACTGCCTATTCCGCCATCTTGGACAGGTCACCCGCCCCACTCAGTGTAATCTGTTTGGCAGGTGCAATGAAGTGTCAGCACATTTAATCAATCATGACTCACTGAATACTTCACTGATTTTCACATGGGTTTTTTTTTTTGCTGCAAACGTCATACATGTAGCTATGATACAGGACACATGGTTTGGCTTATATTAATATTCATAGTGGGCTTAACAGTAATAGAATATTCTGATATGTGATATATGTGATGTATGATAGGTATTTTGAAAAACTTATTGTGTGTGTGTATATATAATAATAATAATAATAATAATAATAATAATAATAATAATAATATAATAATAATAATAACTTTATTTATATAGCACCTTTCAAAAACGAAGTTCACAAAGTGCTTTGAGAGGTAACAAGACTGGCATTAACAAGATGACAGTAGAGGACAATGGAATACATGGAATATGGAATATACAGTATATATATATATATGATAGAGATGCAGGAGCAGATAGTGGCAGTAAAAGTACTACTCAGCTTTTTTAATAAGTTTAAAAATGAAGAAACAATATATGACTACATTATTTATATATAGATATACAGTATACATATATATATATATATATATATATATATATATATATATATATATATATATATATATATATATATATATATATATAGAGAGAGAGAGAGAGAGAGAGAGAGAGAGAGAGAGAGAGAGAGATAGATAGACATAGATAGATATAGACATAAATAGATAGATATAGTAATAGATAGATAGATAGATAGATAGATAGATAGATAGATAGATAGATAGATAGATAGATAGATAGATAGATAGATAGATAGATAGATAGATAGATAGATAGATAGATAGATAGATAGATAGATAGATAGATATAGATATATAGACATATATAGATAGATATAAATAGATGGATATATATATAGACAGATAGATATAGATAGATTAGTAGATAGATATTGATAGATTAGTAGATAGATATTGATAGATATTGATAGATTAGTAGATAGATATTGATATATATTGATAGATTAGTAGATAGATATTGATAGATATAGATAGATTAGTAGATAGATGTATACACTGCACAGTGCTCAGGCATCTTGCTGCTTTGGTTTGTTTACGGGTAGGATGACCGGTTCAAGATGGCGGCCAATGCTGCGTCTACTCTTTATTATGTGTATGTATTTAACAAACTGTATTACAGGCCTTCAGAGGAGGGTCTTTATTTATTAACATGTATTTACAATTTAGAAAAGCTTCTGTGGAACTGTAGTTTTCATAAGCAGTTAATCTCACGCTGGTCTTTGGTATATAAACAGAAATATATCTGGAATAATCTAAATATATTTCAAATGGAAATCATTGTTTTAAAGAAATTGCTTGATAATGGAATAGTATACTTTTTTGTTTGCTTGTCTCAAATAAGGTGTGAGAGGTATCTTTAAAATATTGCACAGGTATTATCCAGTTTATTCAGTATTGTAAAAAAATATTGCTCAATGTTGACCCTCTTTGTTTCTTCTGACACACAGATGAAACAACTCTTGTTGAACCTTTAGTCAGACTTTTTTGGTATGGCTTTAATCTGTTGAAACTCTACTCAAACTTTTTTTTTCTGATAAAATGCCATTGAGTAACTGTTTAAGTTAAATGACCTACTGACACCAGCAAACCCAACATCACTGTCATCATGTCCTACATGGATACACAACACTGCACAAACCCTAAAGCTGTGAAGACTACAACTTTGTGTATATTTTATTTTATTTAGTCTGTTTGCCCTGGGTAACCTGTTGTAAGTTACATTTTGCAAATAAAGTAGCCAATTTTTTAAAAAAAAGAAAAAAACGTCTGAGATGTAAGGTAGCCGTGCAGCCTCTAGATGGCGCAATACCTCAATAGATGGCTGTGGTCTTTCATAATAAAACAACAGGGTTTTCATTTTTTGTTTATTTACAAATAATTGTGTACAAAATATCATGAGAAATAGTGTTTTACTACAGTTTAACAGTATAGAAAACAAAAAATGATTTAATGCATGAATAAATAAATAATACATTTTGGTAATAGACATAATTAAATCAATGTCAATCAATGATTTTATTTCGACATTCTCATCCATCAACTTTAAGATACTTCTGTATTTTTACATTTCTTTATTCATTCATTCATTCACTTATTTATTTCATTCTACATTTCTTCATGTCTTTATTTCTGTATGTGTGTCAGTGTGATGTTTCAGTGTGTGGTCCTAAAGGAGGATTCAATTTGTTATGTTATTTATTTATCTGGTAATTAGGTGTAAATACAGCTGTAAATGCACTAAGCAGTGTATTTAACAATTATTTTATCATGATTCATTCATTCAGTATTTTTTTTATTTTTCAATTAAATCTCTCGAGCAGAGAGAAGAGCCTCTCTGCTCAGTCTCTGCTCTCCTGTGATTTCCTCTCCTCTGTCTCTCTCTGCTTCCTTCATGAGCTGGAGAGGCTCATCCTCTCTCTCCTTCTTTCAAGTGCCTCTGGCTGGCTTTCCTCCTCCTCCTCCTCCTCCTCCTCCTCCTCCTCCTCCTCCTCCTCCTCCTCCTCCTCCTCCTCCTGGTCATTCACTGCTGTACTTATCTCTGGTTTGTCCATCACAGCAGTTAACAACAACAACAGCAGCAAAACACATTTTCAGCAAAAGTGAGCTTCCTAACTTACATGATTAAATCAAATATCATTTCAGTGTACTTTTCAGAATTGTCCCAATCACATAGAGAAAACACTCAGTGCATCACAGTGAGTGATGAAGACCACGGCAGCAACATGGGACACCTGGAAACAGTGGAGTTTGATTGATTGATTTGACTGAAGCAGAAGCTGCAGAACATCCACCAACCCTTCCTTAGATGAATATCATTGTCTCAGTCTGCACACACGGGACACACAGTGTGATGGTGTGTGTGTGCTGGTGTGTTAATGGGAGAATCAGCTTGTTCAGTAGTTTCATACAGAAGCATCCAGAGGTCAGACTGTGGCTGCTGGATATTACTATAATCCCTCACACTCTGTAAATTAAAGTGTTGTAGAATGTATGAGTAACCTACAGTTTGGGGTGCACATGATAGCACAGAATCTGGACGTAGATTATTCACAGCTGTTTACTTCAAATGATCCAACGTTATTTTGTTACCAAGTGTACTGGCCTTGTATTACACTGGCTTTAATGTTGTTAGTGCACATTCTATGCAGACAATTAGATAAGTGTAATATGAGGTTACAGCATCAGCTTTACTGTTTACACTCTTTGTAAGATATAAAATAGTTATCTTAAGATTTAAGATTTTTTAAGATTTTAAAACGAAGCCACACCAAAGTCAAGCGTATAAAAACCTTCCAGAAATTAAAGGTTAATGTTGTCAGGTGTGAAATATGTGGAGCAGAGTTGAGCTATGGTGGCTTCACATGGACAAAAAGCTGCTGTCTGCTGTGACGGTTACTGATGGAGACGGACCTGACGCTAATCACCAAACTAGTACGTTAAACATCTGGAACTAAAGTCTCAGAGAGAAGACTTAACGTTACGTCTCTCATTGAACATGATTGTAAAGGAAATGCTGAGCGTTGTTTATGACGGGGAGAAAATAATCCATCTGTTATATTTTCAGGGGTCTGTAAACCTGTAAGATTTATTCTTTTAATTAATGTGTTTGTGTAAAGAAATGAAGGATGATTATTTTTTAAATTAATACAAGTTTGTGCAGTTAAAGCTTGTTGTTTGTTATCAATATAAAAAGTTATTTTTTGATGCATTTAGCCAATGTGAATGTCGGCATGCAGCTAATATTTGGTTATTTGCGGGTTATACCCACCAGTTAGTCCACAATGAAAAAAATGGGCTCATGCATGTCCCTAGTTGAAAGCTCTGGAAGTCAAATGTCCAATCTGCCATGTAGCCTTCATATTAACATTTACTATCCACGTTAGTATCTGAACTTTTTTAAAAGAGATGGTCCACTCTGTGTTCAGTAAAGCAGGTCAACATTGGAATATTAAATGACTCTCTCATGATGTGTGTCTTTGTTGATCTGCTTGTATCTGTATGTGTGTAAGTCTCCCTTCAGTCTAGTTTAACACCTCCTGCCTCCTCCTCCACTTTGCTCTCCATATATCAGTTTTGTCAGCGATCTTCATGCCTCTCACCGTGTCGACGGAGCACAATCTCAACTGTAAATGATTTATTAATACACAAACACAGTACACCGACGCTTATGTCCTGTGTGTCTCTGCAGCTGCTTCCTAAATTAGACCGTTTCAAATCATCCACCCCCCCCCCCCCCCCCCCCCCCCCACCCGACTCCCCCCAGAAAACAGATTAAATTCACTTGGCAACCTCAAATACACTCCCTGCTCCCAAACGTGATTATGGTTCCGCCTGTAGCCATGTGACCATGTACGCTGGAGAGATCCCAGCCAAAGCAGAATTTGTCACAGATTCTTGTTTTTCAGCTCATAATATCTAACTAACCTGCACATTAAAGGGACAGTACACAAAATTATAGCTGCAGAGTTCATGATGAGGTGTCCTGTTTTAGGGATTTAGCGGCGCAGCTGGAAGATTAAAGAAGGTTTCAAATCTCTGCTGCATCCTAATTTAACATTAAGACTTAATGTGGAAACCTTTCACAATGTTTTGTATAATTTCATTGAAGATATGTGATGTGACATGGCATATATATACATGAAAAGACTGTATGAAGAGACTAAAAGTGTGCTGAGCTGTGTGATTGTGTGTCTGTTCCCCATCTGGAACACTAAGAACACCTGTAGATTCTACTTATGAGAGCAGCCTCACCCTGCAGCAGTAGGGTCAAACTCCTGAGCTGATTCAGGACAGTTGTGATGAACTCATGAGCATCCTGAACACAGAGACACACACAAGGTTTGATGCACAGAAGAGGAACTATCAGGAGGAGCTGAAACAACAGAGACTATTCAAGCAGCCGACTCACTTTCTGCTTGTAACCCTGACATTCCTGAGCTGACCAACTTAGCAGCTGTCCCAGTTTGCAGCTTTGTCACTCATCTAAGTTCTTGTGTGTCGTTAATTACACCCCGTCTTGCTTCAACAGGTAACCCGGAAATATGAAAATGCATCAACCTGTTCAACATCATATTAGAGATACAAAGAAACTTTAACTCAGAAAAGGCAGTGAACACTACACACACGTTTTGAGAAGGTTCACACAAACACAAAAAAAAAGAAAATAAGGCTCAGAGTTGTCAGTAAGCTAGCCTTAGCTTTGGTCTGAGTCAGCAGGCCGTGTTTTCAGTGTGAAAGGCAACACTCCTTATTTGGAAGTTCCTGGCTCCAAATATAAAAGACTGACTATAAGCAGCAACTCTGGGCTTCAAACCAGCTCCAGTGAAAACCAACAGGTGACATCACACTTCATTACATCCAGCTTTATGCTCACAAGCCCTGATAAAAGCTTCCATTTAAATATTGTTTGGTTACATTTTAGTTTTAACAACAAAGACTGTTCCCAAGCTTAACATCTCTATCATCAAGTCACTGTTCTACTTAAACACATTATAACTTCAGTCAGTACTGTACACCCCATGATTATGTGTTCAACAGTGACATCATCATATGTTTCTCATCAGTAATGCTGATCTATATCTACTATACAATATTTCTTTTCCCAACAGGTGTCTCTGGGAAGAACGTTAGAATACTTCATAGGAAAAGCATAAATGGTGTGAGCTCCATGTTGCTCTCATCAGTCATCACAACTGTAGGTCATCTCAGTCTCCATGACTCCCTGCAGTCCTTTCCTTTATCATGTATATTTCTCATAGACCATACAAAATAATACAAATACATCATATTATAAAGCTAGCTGAAAGTGGGAACCTGGGTTTATACTCATGAGGGGAAACAGGTGTTATTCCAAAAATCTTATAAAGTAAAAGTGATAGAAGGTATTATTAATCCAAATTCATATTCAGGAAGGTATTATGATTCATTTGAATAGAAAATGAATTTGGATCAGTGTGAGTGGATATTCTTACTCAGGTTAAATTTGATGATTTGGAAATAGCATGGTGGCTAAATAGAAATAGTTAAATAACATGTGTAATAGGCAACAAAAAGACTAGTAAAAATGTTGAATGAGTTTTCACAAGAAATATTTATGTTTATAAGTTTTTGTGCTCCATAATAGCCATGTGCAGAGCTGGAGATTACAGCTGTACACAAAGTCAGAGAGAGGTTTTGTCACATGGTGCACTCAAAAAGAGAAAAGTAGAAAAACAGCTTTTAATCAAGAATGAAAGAACTTTGAAGCTACTTCCCACAGGCACTACAAAACCAGTATGCATCAAATCTTTGGAACAAATTCATATTCAAGTGATCCAAACTGAATCAAACTGAATAATTAAATGCAGCCCTCATTATAGAGTCACTAATAATAGTATGTAACATCTGTGTGTATAATAGAATGTTGGTTTCTGTTATGTTGTTAGTGAATATACTTATTCACACTTCACATCAACTGGATTACTTTTTCTTGGGACTGACTCTTGGTCTGAAAGCCGATTATTCCGGAACCCAATTATTCAAAAAATGTCCCATTGGACTGAAAACCCATTAGCTCAACAGCCCGATGCTCTTAAAATAAATGTATCTATGCATTGAAGCAGCAATACAAGCCAAGCAATCATCCTGTTCAGAACAGGCACACTTTGAACAGGACTACACTAGTTAGTTAGTTTGTCATCTGTTATAAATGATGTGTAAATGTATGACTGAAACTTTTAGTCATTAATCTAAATTGTAAACAATTCATTGTACATAAACGTCAAATCTATCACTTTAATATTATTCCTACCTGTTACTAAAGCATATGCATGTACACAATGCTGTTACAAACCTATTTATAACCTGTAGATAGTTTATTACATGAGATTGTGTTACTTACCATTTGTTGTTCTTCCTTACTTACCTGTTACAAATGATGAGTTGGTGTAAGCAACAGATGTACTGTTACTATTTACTATTATTCTTCAGCAGCCTAAGTCTAGTCTTAATTTCAATAGTTCATGTAAAACAGTGTAGCACAGCATTGTAAGTGTTCCTCACCTGCTACTATAAATGACACTGTTACTATTCATGTGCCAAGCTGTTTTTAGACTATAAACTAAATAAAGAATGCATAAAAGTGATAACAGAAAAACATGAATTACAAAAATGGAGTTTCAAAATCCAACATTCACATGCTGTAAAATTACAAACCTGATATACCCAAACATGAAATCAGTATCAATATTCTTATAAATATAATCTCAACTGTTCATTACAACTGCCTAAAAGTTATTTTTCAACTATTAACAATAAGCAATAATTCTGCATTATCAATCAATCAATCAATCAATCAATCAATCAATCAATCAATCAATCAATCAATCAATCAATCAATCAATCTTTATTTGTATAGCGCCAAATCACAACAAAGTTATCTCAAGGCACTTTACACATAGAGCAGGTTCTAAACCGAACTCTTCAAGTTTTAATTTTAAAGAGAACCAACATTCCCACATGAGCAGCACTTAGTGACAATGGCAAGAAAAAACTCCCTTTTAACAGGAAGAAACCTCAGGCAGAACCAGGCTCAAAGTGGGAGAACATCTGCCTCGACCGGTTGGGGTAGAGAGGAGAGAGAGGAAGAATAGGAGAGAGAGAGAAGCACAATGAAGGTCCGGGACTGGAATCTGTCTTCCGGACGTCTACATGCCCAGATTACCTGTGAGACCAGAAAGCACAGACAACTCTGGGGAAGAAGTTTAGGTTACTGAATGCATTAATAGTACATGAATGTTAATGGATATAGATGGATGGATAGAGAGAGAGAGAGGAGGAGAGAGGAGCTCAGTGCATCATGGAGGTAGGAATCCCCCGGCAGTCTAAGCCTATAGCAGCATAAACTAGGAGCTTGCTAACTATAAGCTTTATCAAAAAGGAAAGTTTTAAGCCTACTCTTAAAAGTAGAGAGGGTGTCTGCCCTCCGGACCGAATCTGGGAGATGGTTCCACAGGAGAGGAGCCTGAAAACTGAAGGCTCTGCCTCCCATTCTACTTTTAGAGATACTAGGAACCACAAGTAGGCCTGCGTTCTGGGAGTGCAGTGTTCTATTACTAAGCAATCACTTAGTCAGTCTTTACAGTAAACACTGGAACACAGCAGCATTAACTCAACACTTTATGACTTAAAGACAGGAGTATCTCCCAGTGTCTCAAACCCAAAACAAAGTCAAACTGGATTCAACTAAACAAGCGGGCCGTGTTTCTTCCATTAAATCGAGCTCTCAAGAAGGGAATGAAAGCATCTGTTGTTTTAAATAATCTCCTTTATTCAGAAAAACAGGAAAATTATTCAGAAAAACAGGAAATATTATCTCATTTATTCAGAAAAAGTTTTTCAAGTGAATGCAACACGTTTCCATAAGTAACAGACAATCATGACTGAAGACCTAGCTGAAGTAATAATAATAATTTATTTAAAAATGTCATCGTTTTAACCACTGAGGAAGTTGTAAAGCACTATCATCACCTCCTTCATTATTCAAAGCCAGCCCAAATGACCAAGACTATAACATACAGTAAAACCGGGATGGATTGCAAAACGATGGTGGTCTTCATCTCTGAGCTCCATGCTGCAAACAAAACTGCACTCAATGAGCGACAACATGGCTGCAGGATTATACAAGATGAGCATCAGGAGGCAGAGGAGGCCATGCAGAGGGCTACAACCCTGGACCCTGCCTGACATGTACAGTAGGGTCTGAAAACGGATGTGTTACTGTTCTTATTCTTGTTATGAACTAGTTTTGGTTTTAAATAATTTACCTGGAAGGTTTTTTGTTTTTCTTTTAATCTTTTTTTTTTTGTGACACTTGTCTTTATTTTCTTTGAAGAGGCAGACAGGTTACATGGTGAGAGAGATGGTGTGAAATGCACAAAGCTCCCTTGCTGGAGTTGAAGCACATATTCCATTAGTCAGAACTGAAATAGGAAAAATGTTTTTCTCTTATAATGCACCTTACACATGCATTACATGCTTTTTTTTTTTTTTTTTTTACCATCAATACAGCTGTTCAAAAGCAATATCTCACACCTTGTTTTATTTGATTGTAACTACTTTTAACTTCACCATATCTTCATTCTTTAACTGTATGTATGTTTTATTTTACATTATTTCATTTTTCCTAATATTGTTCTGTGTGTTGTGTTGCAGTAAATGTTTATCGTCACCATTGTAATGAGGATTCTACGACGGAATATAAGGGCCACATGAAGAAAAACAATTATTTTTTCCCATGCCGAGATTACACTCGAGATGTCAGCACTCTAAAGTCAGCACTTCCACATTAAACTCGAAATGTCAAAAATAAAGTTGAAATATCATGCCGATTTTAATCTCAGCGTGTCGAGTCGACATGTCGAGATTAAAGTCGAAATTTCGACAATAAAGTTGACATGTCGACTTTATTCTGGACAATATAACCCCTCTGTACTGCACACAGTAAGAGGGGTGACTTTAAAGTTGTCATGTCGAGTTAAATCTCGTCGCGGAAATTTTTTATTTTTTTTACCCTAATACTACCTAATATAATACCTAATACTGTAGGATTCCTCCTCGATGGTCTTTCGGGGTAAAATAAAGGTTAATAAATAATAAATAACTATGGTGCTGTTTAGTTTTAAAAAAAATATCTTAACATTTTTTCAAGCGTCTTGAATGAATACACATGTAGAAATACATAGAACGAAAGAGTTTCTGGTTGCTTTAATTGTTTCTTCTGCCCATATTAATAAATAGCTTCTATCAGTGATGGGGGAAAAATCCACAGTCCTCCTTCTGTTTGAAAATGTATTCTGAAGTTCAACTTTGTTAGATAAATCAAATGGGTATCTTCCACAGTTACACTTACAATACTTTTGATTGTGCTTTCTTTATTTGACACATGCATCTGTGTTTGTGTTTTTCTCACAGTGCAGCATTTTCACTCGTCAAACTGTTTGTAGGTGCTTTTGTCTCTTTCTGTGTTTTCTTGAGCTGCAGTGCATTGAGATTAAAGGGCTGCCATGCCAAAGTGCTGAACTGACAGAACAGTAGTGCTGACTGCAATCCCTGGGCTCAAAACAATGCAAGAATCAATCTGTTATAGTATATAGCTGTTTTATTACCTTTTGTAGACTGAATTTGGTGCTTTTGCTAGAGACGGTATTAACCTTTACATACTGTTCAGTGTCAAATTTCAGAATGAGAAATCCTTTATTGTCATTGTGTAACCCACAACGAAATTGGAAGTGCTACTCCCTTTGTGCTTAAACAAGCATACAAGATGTACATACATACATACATACCAGGCGGGGAGTTCCGGTCCTCTGAAATGAGGCCAACGCGGAAGTAACTTAAAACTGTATTCTATGAAAAGGCCACCAGGGGGCGACCGTTTTGGTGTAAAAAGGACTTCCGTCTCTATACAAGTCAATGGAGAATTCATCAACTTCTCACTTGATTTCTAACCTCAGTAAACGTTTTCAAAATGTGTTTATGGTCTCAATCGCTAGTTTAAAGCCTTCTTCAATGCAGTATGATGTTCATTTGGGACATTTTGGCCTCCCTGATTTTATATGTGACGATAAAGCAGGGTATGCATTAGGGACAGATAGACTGCAGGAAATAGCCGTGAACTTGTTTCACACCTGTTTTCTCCTGAGTTTTGTGGTTATAGTCGTAACAGCTAACTTGGTTAGCATCACCAGGTTGCTGGTGTAGACTGTGGTAGATCCAGCCCTCGCAACCTCCCCTGCTCCGTCCTGTTGCTCCCCCTGATGCCCATATAGGTAGAATCCGTGTTTTTATTTTTCCCAGCATGCACCTGAAATTTTCAAGATGGCGCTGCTCAGACTATTGGCCTCCGAGCAGCAGTCCACAAACCAATGGGTGACGTCACGGATGTTACGTCCATTTCTTATATACAGTCTATGATACATACACATATGTAACCCAGTGACTAAAATCATTTATAATAATAATAATAATAATAATTTGTAATAATAAATTATTGTAATAATAATTTGACCCATTTTGTACATTTGAGAGCTGTAAAAACACCCGGTGCACATTTGTTTAGCCAGACTTTTCCAGATGTGACCCACATTATACAAAAATGGAAATAAAATTGATCTTTTTTACAGATTTTTGTGCAGCTGATACTGTACACATTTTTGTAAATGCAAATGTACAAATTTGACCTGTGTTCATTAAAAAACTTTTAAAAATCACTGTATTCATCATCTTTATGAGCATATTTTCCCTCATAAATAAATAGAATACACTCTGTTCACCATCTGACTGCTTCATGAAGGATTAATCAAACATTTATTAATGACTGATGGGGAATTTATGAATTGGTGTAGAGAATAACTACTAATTAGGAGTCAGAATATGAACAGTATGGAAGGGTTAAAAATATATATTGAGTATGGAGTGTGCAAATGGAATAATTACATACTTTATAAATGTTTAACCTGATATATGAGGATGCAGATGTAAACACCTCTGTCAGAGTCTGTCATTATTCCAGTTGCTCCAGACTCCAGACGAGAAAAGATCAGAAGAGACGCAATGTGATTGGTCACATGACTTACTGTATTTGAACAGGATGCAATCTGTGGTTGTATTATTAAAGTCATGCAGCCCTTAATGCAGCATGCACAGATAATCAAATTGGAGCAAATGGTAAATGGATGGAGGCTCCTGTATCAGCGCTGGGCTCAGACTGCTAATTACATGTTCCACAAACTTAATCAAATAGAGGGGAGAGAGAAAGGAGAGGCACTGTGTAAAATCAACATTGAAGTAGTACGTCTAGGACAGGAACCGGTCGACCTGACATCTACAACCTCAGGTTACCTGTGAGATGAGAGAGCACTCTGGGGAAGAAGTTTAGGTTATTGAATGCATTAATAGTACATAAATGTAAATGGTTAGTGAGAGGGAGGAGGAGAGAGGAGCTCAGTGCATCATGGGAATCCCCCGGCAGTCTAAGCCTATAGCAGCATAAACTAGGAGCTGGTCCAGGACAACAACAAATGGTTGGACTAGGTTTTGAGACAGGATGTGTCTGATTTTTGTAATATTATGCAGATGAAAAAAGGCAATCCTTGAAATTTGTTTTATGTGGGAATAGAAGTAAAAATCCTGATCAAATATAACTCCTAGGTTCCTTACAGTAGTACTGGAGGCCAGAGTAATGCCATCCAGAGTAGTTATATCATTAGATAATGTGTTTCTATGGTATTTGGGGCCAAGCACAAGTTTAGTAGCAGGAAGTTACAGGTCATCCAGGTCTTTATGTCCTTAAAGCATGTTTGTAGTTTGGTTAATTGGTTGGATTCATCTGGCTTTATTGAAAGATATAGTTAGTATCGTCTGCATAACAATATTACCTAAAGGAAGCATATATAAGGAGAATAGTATTGGTCCAAGCACTGAACCCTGAGGAACACCGTGTCTAACTTTTGTTTGCATGGAGGATTTATCATTAACATTTACAAACTGAAATCTAAGTCTCTGTAACAGGATTTGATGATCAATGGTGTCAAAGGCAGCACTAAGGTCTAACAGGACGAGGGCAGAGAGAAGTCCATTGTCTGATGAAATTAAGAGGTCATTTAAGCAGCCAAGATTTGAGCAGCATTTCAGCAGCAACTTCATTCTGTGAGAAAAGCTAATGAGCATTTCATTCACATTCACTATGGGACTGTATGTATTACAGGTTTCACATACCCCCTGATGTAAACTTCTGATATTTCATCAGAACTTACATCGTAATAAAAACTCTTACTATCCTCATTCCTGTCAGCATGTGTCCTCATACTCAACTGTGAGAGCTTGTAGTGCTCAAGTTGGAAGCCTATTTAGTGTTTTCATGCTTATCAAAGACCGACCGCTGTTAGAGACTGGCGTGAGGAAGGCTTAGTGTCAGCCTTTCCCCCAGGGATCTGGAAGCTCATCAGAGCAGCAAGGATCTGAAGGAGGGAGAAAGCAGAGAGTACAGCCTGGAGAAAACAAAGTCCACACTCATGTGGCTAAATCTGAGATCTCTGTTTAACGCATGTCAAATGGGGCTTCATTTACATGTATTTATAGATTAAGTCTGGCTGTGACTTAACAACCCATAACCTTAAGATTCCCATAGCCTCAACTGTTACAAAGCCATGATGGTTTTAGAGCCAAATTCAGTGTTGTGTGTTACTGTAACATGTTGGATGATATAAGTATGTGTTTGAAAACATGAAAGCAAGACAAATATTTTTTGTACTGTTTGGTGGTATGTGAGGGACAGATAATAATAATAATAATAATAATAATAATAATAATAATAATAATAATAATAATAAACTATATTTATAGAGCACTTTTTAAAATCCAAGTCACAAAGCGCTGTTCCTGTCATTTTCAAATCATTACTTCACACTCTTGCCAGGATTTGATTAAAAGAAAAGAAAGCTAGATGATTAAATTAAAAAGGCTTTTGGTTTGGTTTATTATCATTATCTGAGGTTGTTCTTTCATGTTCCTCAATTTACTGAGCAATGTAAAAACAACACACTGCAATCATCTGATCTGCTGATGATATGTGTATGTGCAATATACTCTGTGGGGGTACATGCAATGTGTGGTGTGTGCAATTATGTGGCGTGTTAAATATGTGGATGTTCTATGTGTTGTTTTTGTTTGGTTTTTTGTGTTGGAGGTAATTTATTTATGTATCAGCTTGAGTCCAAGACGGACAATAAACTATATCGTATCGTATCGCATCATATCGCATCGTATCGTATTGTAATAAAAATGCCCCAACAGTTCTGATGGCGGTCACGACTCATCCTGATGACAGTGTCAGTTATTTACTATTTGGAATCTGTGGGCAACAGAAGAAACAGAACAGAAGCAAGAAATCCTGACAGGTTCTGTCACCAATTAGAGTTTAAATAATTAATGGTAATTAGTGGTACCATATGCATAAAATGACCACATCACTTCTCACATTGTCTGCTGCTGTGTGATGAATGAAGGTATTTCATAAACTAAAGATACCTACATACAAACAGTTACAGACAACAAATAGAACATCAGCACTGACGCTTCTACAAATCCTGGATTACACTCAGTGACGTGTTTACAACAGCAGGGCTGAGACTCAGACATTCATTTTAATCTGTTACAAACTAGCTGTCATCAACATCCATAGGTCCACTGAGAAATTACCAGATATCTCACATATAAAATTCTGTCTAATTGGCAAAATGTAAAGTATTGAACAACTTCCCGCTTCATTAGAGGACATACACCAGATCAATATGTAAGTGTTGGACAAATCCAGTGGCGGGCCGTGCATTTCACACCTAGGCCTTCAGTAGTGCTCCTTCTGAATGAATCCACCTCTCCATAACTACTTTATGGCTATAGAAACCATCTTATTATGCAGAAATGCATTATAAATCACAGATAGATAACTTGTGTAGCCAGAATAAATGCCTTTACTGAAGAAACAAACCCAGGGTGTACAAGTCTCCTTCTACTGCAGCTACAGCTGTGACACACATAAAAAACATCAATAATAACCTCATAAAATTGCAACAATATTTAGGAAAATAGCAGCATTTTAAACACCAAAAATCCTGATTATGTGTACACAAAATCCATCCTCCTTTCTTTCTTCAGGAACAGTTCAATTACTCTGTCGTACAGATTATCCTTGCGTTTCAGTTCCATCAAGAAGTCTTTTTCTATCGCCATCGAAGCTAATGCTGAAAGTCGAGCCTGCCCTGTCGTATTTCTGGCATAAGTTTTAATTCGCTTAAGGGCTGAAAAGGTCCGCTCGACAGAAGCAGTGGACACGGGGTCACCGCCAAACACACAAATGTGTACAGCTGCCCCATGCTCTCACTCAGATTTTTCTGCTGAAGGAAGTCAAGGAGATCAGTGGGAGATTTTCCTGCAAAATCATCCATGGCATACATTACAGTCAGTTCTGTTTTCAGCCAAGACAGATCGAATAGTGTTCCGTGGCTCTGCGTTAAACTGGAGAAGGCTGCATGCGGGAATTTTTTCTGATATTCACGAAACTTCTGGGGGTCGAGCAGGGTGACAAACATCAACTTTTCATGGTCTTGAAATCTGGTCTGAGTCTGGCAACGAATATTGTCCAGAATCTTGCCGTGGTGTTTGTGGTAGTGAGCACGAGGATCTTGCGCAGGACCTCTTCGTGCGGTAGGAGCACCTGTGGTGCTTTCAGTGGCATCTTAGATTTCCTCGAACCGGCTCCTCTCCTGCTCAACGGTGTCACAAAACTCCTTCACCCTTGCCAGACAAAACTGTACATCCAGTTTTCTATCCTGTAGTATTGAAAGAGAGCACGTCTGAATACTGAAAAATGCCATCAAATGTGTGAAGCAAAAAACAAAACTCAAAATCATCCAGACGTGCTTTAAACCCATCAGCACAGCGCACAGAGTCCTCATCATACTTGTCATGATGCTCCAGAATGTGATGAAACAGTTCCTTTAAGGCATCTCTCTTCTCAAAGACTGTTCTGACCACTCTGGATGTGTTTTGCCAACGCGTTGGTGCCACACAAGGGAAACACCGCTGGCATATTTCGTCTAGTAGCTGCGTGCGCCGAGGCGATCTAGAAAAAAATTCACGAAGGCCATTGAGGTGGGCAAAAAAGATATTGCATTCTTTAAGCTTTGAGGCCCCCTGAGTCAGTACTAAATTTAGCCGATGTGCATAGTAGCGTATGAATAAAGCCAAAGGTGCCCTCTCCTTAACTTTAGCCTGCACCCCATTTAATCCAGATGACATGGCCGCTGCGCCGTCATAACACTGTGCCACAACTTTATTCAGGCATTCATTTTCCTCCAAAAATCGGATGATAAGACCTGCAATGTCATTGGCTCGCTTCACACTGGTAACATCTTCAAATCTGACAAACCGCTCCTTGACACCTGTGCCCGTTTCGTAACACAGGACCAGTGCGAGCTGAGCTGCGCTTACTCGCGTCTGACGTCTCATCCACCATAACAGACACAAACGGTGCTTTATTAACTTCCCTTCTGATCTCTTCTCTCATCATTTCAGCAATAGCAGTGATCAGGTCGTTTTGTATTTTGCCCGACGTCCCACTAAACACTTTATTAGTGGACAGGTGGTGATGTAAATCCGTGTTGTTCTCAGCAATGAGAGAAAGAAGCTCCACATAGTTTCCTCTGTTATTGGATCCAGCGCTTTCATCGTGTCCCCGAAATGAAAGTTCCTGCTTGCCCAAAAAAATGACACAATCTATCATTGTTTTTAAGATTTCCCTTTTTTTCTTCACCTTTTCGTTGTGGAGCTGCACACTAGCTCACTCAGCTGTAGATCCACTCTGGTTTCCCCAAAAGCTTTGGAAAGCACAGTTGCTTGTAAGTGTTCGGCAGTGCTTTGGTGTCTTGTTGCTGCCTTGGTTAGGCAAGTCAAATTTGCAAACCCAGTGTGGCTCCAAACACCATGTCGATCAGTAGCAAATAACAAGCACTCCCAGCAATACAATTTGAAGTGTTCCTCGGAGCCTGAGAGCCAGGGGTACCGCTCATAGTTAGTGGACTGAAAGTGGCGGACAAATCCTTTTCCCGATTGTGACAGTCTTGCTAGCTTCGGAGTTGCCCGACTTTTCTTAACAATGTCCAGCTTTTCTTGAAAAGTCTGTCTTGAAAATGGCTTTGACAGTAAATCTGCAACCTAATCCATTTCTTCTCCTCCTTCAGCCATTGTGGGTTGACAAAACAAGTATTAAACCAACACAACTATGTGCAGCTCGCAACAGACGCAGTTTGCTAGCTGTCGCTCTGGCTAGCACGCTCTCTGACTATCCAATCAAAGGGTGTGAATACACTGACGTTACCGTACGCCTGCTAGATGGCCTTGGTGTCGTCAACTCAAAATCTGATTGGTTAAAGCAACAGTTTGATCAACACTTATTTTATGCTACAGGGCCCGCAGGACCAATTGTGAAGGCCTCCAGGCAGATATCTTTTGAACCTAGCAACAAATGATGGCTGAAATGTGATTGGATAAATGCTTTTATATGAAAATACACGTTTGGGAGCAGCGCAACCAGGGGAAAAGCTATTAAAGGAAGTGAACAGTATTCATGGAAAATATAATTGACATAAGTCTGTTATTCAGATATTTTTTTGGCCAGCAGAGAAGGCCTTGCAGGCCCTGACGGCCCACCACTGGACAAATCTAACTATTTAAGCAAACGTGACCCATTTTTCATTAACCAAAATTGCTGCAGCCTTCAGCAGTAAATAACCTGTACCATAGCTAAATAAACATAAACTAGGTTATCCCAATCTCTACACAACCAACTACAGCAGTGCTGAGCAGGCTAACTCAGCAGGCTATAACCTAACCATTTGTAGAGATGATTAATCAGGTGTGGAAGCTATCTCACTGCTGTTGCCTGAAGGTTTTCCTGACTGACTGGCTGCAGATTGTGATGCTGAGGCTGTGGCCAGGGCAGGGTACACCAGGCTCACCCTAAAGCTGCAGGGTGTTCTCTGGGTTCTCCCTTACATGATGCTGAAGCTGAGAGGTGCACAATGGGCTCTCTCTCATCGGTAATGTTGATGGATTCTTCCTGTCAATGACTGTTTAATAAATTCAGGAAGGCCTGTTTCATCATCGCCATCAGTGAATGTAGTCTGCATTCATATTCATATTTATATTCTATATGACTCTTTTGGTGGTAGACATTTTTTCTCTATCTGCATATTTGAACTATTTTGTACATTTTGTACCATATCACTATGATAAATTCCCTGTGAGCTATATGACCTAAACATATATATTTTAACTCTGCATACAACTACTTCATATGCAAAATATTTTTAAAATATACATTTTATTATTATACATGTTATTACATTATGTTTATAGGCGGTTCCCCATTAGACTCCCCTAGCTCACTGGGGCTGTGGGAGTTTACTTTACAGTCTGACATGGTAACAAGTCCTGTTCATTGTGCCTTTAAAAAACAACTCTGCACAGAAACTCATTTCAACCATGGCCAATCTTCTGTTAATAGAGTTACCTTTCAATAACAACACAATCATTGTCAGAAGAGCATTTAACAGAGAGTACACAGCATCCCAATTTCAGCCATGATAGAATCAATTCTCTCAACAATTTACTAGAGCCACAAATATGCAATAACATGTTGTAGTAATGCTCTCACTAGTACAGACCTCGTGCTGTGCATTATTTGCATTTGGTACATTCTTGTACACTGTTGGTGATGTAGAGAGGCTGTCAGTCATGAACATTTTAATCATGTTTCCTGACCACCTTAAAGTACAGACCATCAAAGACAGCTTTTACTCAGTTGTAGGAAATATTACCTTCATTATTTTCATGTGCCATCATTTTAACAAAAGACTAATGGTTTAATCTATTTGTGCATTTTTCCCAAATGTTACTGGGCGGCTGTGGCTCAGGAGGTAGAGCAGTCGTTGACTAATTAGAAGATTGGCGGTTCCATTCCCGGCTCCTCCAGTCCACATGTTGATGTGTCCTTGGGCAAGATACTTAAGCCCAAATTAATCTTGTTGCTGTGCCAACGGTATATGAATGGGGAGCAGGTTGGCACCCTGTGTGCTAGCTCCTGTTATCAGTGTATGAATGTGTGTGAATGAGACGTGTAGTGTAAAAGTGCTTTGAGTGGTGAGAAAGACTAGAAATAAGTACAGTCCACTTACCATTTACTCAAATCAAGACAGGTCTCCATCTGGCCCTAATGAGGGGGACTTTGTGAACAGGTACAGGTACACACCTTAACCCTTACATACTGTTCATATTCTACACCCTCACAGTATGTTCGGTCTAAGAATCCCCTCATTAAAAGTGTCTATACCACATTTTACACCACAGATCTGTTAAGAATGGATCAATAGTGGATCTGACTGATCAATAAATGTGTGATTAAACTTTGATTCATGTTTCAGAGAGCAGAGAGAGTGTATTTTAGCTTTTACACCACTAAACATCTCCTATCACACAATATCATGTCCTATTTTACCTAAGACATGAAAATATAACATAGCAATAATGATGTAAATGTATTTTATGTAAAGTGAAAATGAACTGTGGGGTTTATTGTATAACCATTAGAGCCATCAGTCTTCACTGCTACATCATAAAAAGAAATCCTCATAACTACTATCTTATTCAAACTATTAACTATTCATTTCACTAAAACACATGTCAATAGAACCGGAGATAATTTGACCCAGAACAGCCTCAATGGACAAAAAGGTGTAGCACCTATACTACTATAACATTTTAAAATATTTTCATTTTTGGGCAACAATTATCAAATTTCAGGGTTAAAGACATTTGAGGTGTTTTTCACACCTATTCGACCTTCCTTTGCTCATTTACAGTTTTCAGATGATCTGAAATACTTCCTGTTTGAAGCAAAATTGTCTGTGTCTTTGCATGATTATGCTGGGAGTCAAATATATGAGCAGCTTTTGAGCAAGGTAGGACAGTTTTTTTTTTGTAATAGAGTATGTAAAATATAATAAGCAATAAGAAGAAGAAGAAGTTAAAACTGCATCAGTAATTTTGTTCACAGTAATGAATTCTCTTACAGGTCATTATAATGGATCCTGCTCAGAGACAGAGGATATGCCTGCAGGCTATTTTTTTTTTTAAATATCCCATTTCCTGACCCAGCCATAAAGTCCAATTTTGCATGCAGGTGATATGCCAATCCTTCCCATTCATTTCTATGAAAAGCAGATACTTCCAAATATCACATATAACCTTGAACAGTCAAGACATCAGCAGTGAGACTCAGTTCACTTGATGCTGACACCAAGAAGATAAACAGGAGAAACTTGAATTCTGAATTCAGACTTAACTTTCTGCATCAAAATAAGAGAGTTCCACACAGGGGCGCTGCCAGGAATGTTGGACCCCACCACACACATTGGCCAAGCCAAACATTGCTGTAAGAACCACACCTCTACATGTGCAGACCTGTAACTCTATTGTGATTGTTTTTGCAAACCTGATTGTATTTTATGAAGCTGTCTTATGAAGACACTATGCTCATGTAGCACTCCTCCTCACTCACAATTCACTACTAGCAAGAGGGGGGTGTTTGGGCAATATGGAGGCCTTGGATGGTGAATTGTTGCCAGAAACAAGAAAAATAAAGTGTAGTTCCATGAATACGTTGTAAATAACATATTCTATTAATGTCTATTAATAATGATAACGTAATTTAAAATCCACAAAGGGAATCAGAGACACAAGCTTACAACAGGTTCAGAATAATTCATTTTAAGTATAAGTAAGTCTGCAAATAGTAAATTACCTCATTGTTAAAATATAATTCAATACAATTTAAGGAAACAGAATAAAAGAAAGACTACAGAGTAAAATAAATAAATGTCTCAATAATAGGACTAATGAGTGGAGATTATAACTGATGGCCTCTTTGTTTAACACACAAGCAAAAACTATGTATGTTTCTATGTGATGCAGCCTTTGATGTGATGTGATGAAACCATATATAGATTATAGTAAAACACCACACACTCTCTCTCAAGCACACACACACACACACACGCGCACGCAAACAAACAAACACACACACACACACACTAGGATCAGTTGGAATGAATGGTTGAGTTCAAACAAATGAATATGTTACCAGGCAACATGAAAATATATGAGTTTATAAATAATCCCACCAGATTTAGCCACCTCACACTGTACGCATGACATGTACTTTCTGTCAAAGTCAAATGAGTGTGACTTCAATACCACTCATCTAAAATTGCCTCAATATTTGGAGTTTGCATGTCCGCCCCGTGCCTGTGTGAGTTCTCTTTGGATCCTCCGTCCTCCTACCAGACCAAAAACAAACAACTTGGTGAGTCTAAATTGCCTGTAGGTGTGAATGGTTGTCTGTCTACTGTATGTTAGCCCTGTGATGGATTGGCGACCTGTCCAAGTTGTACCCCACCACTCGCCCAATAACAGCTGGGATTGGCTCCAGCCCCCCCCCCCAAGACCGTCTAGAGGATACGTGGTATGGACAATGAATAAATGAAGAACATACTTTGAGTATACCCAGTCAGCACCGAGTCAACCTCAAGCCCAACCCAGGAATTTTTCGGGGCTGCAGGAAGTACATACACTAAGGCAGGCACTGGTTTAGCCCCTGTAAAAGTTCCAGGAGATTGTCCTTCAGGGGCGGTTCCTGCTATGGAGACATGCGCCAACGGTCACATAAAATTACCCCAAAGTTCCAGCAATGGAAACGGCCCTATGGATTCAATAGTTAAGTCAACCATGGGGGATATGTAGCCTGAACATAGAGAACAGATGCAGATGCTGAGAAGGTTGGAAGTGAGTGGCAAGCATCTAGCTGTAAGAGCAGGTTTCTGTTTTTGGAAGCCTCTGATCAGCACTGTAATATGAGAACAGGAGGTAGAAGGATAATGGCTGCAAGTGACAAGTTTGACAATGTTCACTCCTACTAAGTCTGTCTGAATGTTGAAGGAACAGATTTTTTTTAACAGAATGAGCATGGGTGATAAAATTGCAGATAGATTTGACAGTTGCTACTAGGTATGATCTGTAATATGCCTTTAGACTACAACCGGTTAGGTAGGCAGAGAGGGTGTGTGGCATCAGGCAGGTTAGGATGGTTTCTCGTGAAGCTTTTGAGAGGTTTCCCAGCCAGTGAATGTTGTTGCTGAAAACAATGTGACAGTCCTGCACTGGAGTAAGGGCCTGATTTACTAATATCCCAAATAGTGGGTACTAAATTGCGTGTGCAGTGCAACAGATAGTGCGTTTCGTTTGCGTGCGTTTTGCAGGTGATCTACTAAGAATAACTGTGTAAATGAAAACAGGTGCAACAGGGTGGAGACAGCAGTATTTAAATGAGGGTTTTGTGTCTTAATGGAGAGTTTGGACGAGCAGAAAGCTGCAAGCGCAAAATGAAATGTGATCAGGTTCTAGTGGAAGAGGTTAACTAATATATTGAGTTATAACAAAAACAAACGTATGGGAGAGTATTTGTAAAACCAAAAATATTCCACTCCAAAATGATTAACACAGGTGGAAAAACTCCGTCCTGTGTGTATTCTGTCATTGTGCCTCCGTCTCCTCCTCTCTACAGTGACAGATAACTCAATATATTAGTTAACCTCTTCCACTAGAACCTGATCACATTTCATTTCATGCTTGCAGCTTTCTGCTCATCTAAACTCTCCATTAAGACACAAAACCCTCATTTAAATACTGCTGTCTCCACCCTGTTGCACCTGTTTTCATTTACACAGTTATTCTTAGTAGATCGCGCAATCTATTGCACCGTGCATGCAATTTAGTACCCACTATTTGGGATCTTAGTAAATCAGGCCCTAAGTGTACTAAAACCAATGAGCAGTAGTGTCTATGCCAGCACATTTCTTAAGGTGTGAGGTTTACTCACTGCACAGCACTGTACCCACTGGCTACTGTTACACATGGAGAAATGGTGACTAGGAATGACGCTGTTAATGCAGATTATTTCTGAGTGGGCTGATGGGGCAAAAGAAAAGGAAGATTGTCAAATGGCCTGACATGAATCCCTCTTAGACTTCTTTAGTCAATAGAACATCAATGGTTGTGGCTGATGTGGGAAGTATTGTGAATTACTTCTTTGTCTGGATAGAACACACTGTCTATCTGGATGGTATGATCAGTGGGGAGGGGGGGTTGTGGATGTGAAGATGGCCAAATTGAAGAGGAGGACACTCTACATACAAGAACAAAAAAGGTGGGATTGCAAAGTCCAATTATAATATGTAACTTTGGACTTTTTCTGTAAAGTCACTTACAAATATCGGTATTTGCAGGGTTTATTTCTCTTGACCAGTGTTAAAAAGTAACTAGTTACATTCCAGCATTACCTTGTGAGAACAGTAACTGGTTAGAGTACTTTAGTGTTGTTTTAGTCCAGACCTCCTTTAAATAGGGTCCGATTGACCAGACCCTAGAGGAAACAGTCAATCGGGACACTCAGACAGCTGGAGGCACAAAAGGGTTCAGCTTGAACCCAGCAGCTGTCTCAAGATATTACCTTACTGCTGAGTACAAAAGCACTTACCTGTCTATATTGAAAAGCTCCCTGGGACTCCAACAAAGTGACTGTTCTCACAAGGACCTCGGACAAAGCAGAATTGCCAAAGATGAAGAACACATTACAAGCACTGTGGATCTGTTGGATTCTAGTTGGATAAATCCATTTGCAGGTGGTGAGTCCCTTGTTTCTCTGTCTACTGGAAGTACAGCACCAGCAGATGTTGCTGAAGACCTTCTGAATGCACACACCATTGGCGAGAATGCCTACAGAACCTTCTCTGCTGAGCGTGTTGAGAGTAATCCTCCTGCAAAGCAGTTCCATGCACCACTCTCCAAGAAGAAACTGAAAACATTCTCCTCAATGCAGGGAAAGGCAAAGACATGCAAAACTGGGAATAAAGAAGTTATCCTCAAAGCTGATAATCGAATATTTGCCCACATGGTACTGATTGCACAGAGTAGACAGCTCAACCTGAAGGAGGTGTTATCTCATCCCCTTGGACCACTTCCGTGGGCTCTTGCTTCACCAGATGGCAATGTGAGGAAGACTTGCAAATCCTCACTTGCCAAGCAACTGCTCAAGTTCCAATGTGTTGCTGAATCATTGCCATTAAATTTCAGCTGCGTAATAGATGGCATGGCACTTGTTCAGAAGCTGAACGGTGATGGCAAGACATTTGCTGATATTGCAGACTATGTCTTGTCCACTGTGCTAGCTGAAGCAAGTCACAGCACCCGTGTTGACATTGTTTTTGATGTATATAATGAGGCTTCTATCAAACACATGGAGAGAGTGGCCAGAGGTGCAGACTCAGGCACAGAGGTCAGACAGATCACTGCAGGGCACAGAGTTCAGCAATGGAAGAAGTTCCTACAAAGCAACAACAACAAAACAAATCTTGCTACATTCTTGCTCAACGAGTGGGGCAAAGAACAGTCTAGAACAAGAATCTGTGAAAAGGTTCTGTACACTACAACCAAAGATCAGTGTTACAAGCTGACCCAACAGGGAGTGCACAAGGTAGCAGACCTATCGTCCACTCAGGAAGAGGCTGACACCCGTATGCTACTCCATGCTTGCCATGCTTCAAGGACTGGTCACAAATCTGTCATCCTTGTGTCTGATGACACTGATGTCTTGGTGATAAGCCTGGCTACCAGTGATGCACTCACATGTGACCTGTTCCTGAAGTCAGGGACAAAGAATCGCACCAGTTACGTAAACATCTCACAACTCGCTCGTGGTCTGGGTTCACAGTTGTGTCAGGCTTTGCCTGGTTTACACGCATACACAGGCTGCGACACTGTAAGTGCATTTTCAGGTCGTGGTAAAGTGTCAGCCCTAAAACTTCTTCAGAAGAATGAAAACTTCTGTGAGACTTTTCAGAAGGTTGGGGCAGACTGGACAATGACACCTGAGTTGTATGCAGTCTTACAGGAGTTCACATGTCAAATGTACAGCTCCAAGTCCAGAATCACCAACATCAATGAAATGAGGTATGCACTTTTTTGTGCAAAGAAAGGCGTAGAATCCTGGCAGTTACCTCCATGCTCAGATTCTCTCAGGAAGCACTGTCTCAGAGCTAACTATCAAGGTGCTATCTGGAGAAGATGCCTCGAGAACAACCCTGAAGTTCCTTCCCCAGTTGAGCATGGGTGGTCTAGAGTGGACCAAGATGGTGACTTGCAGCTCTCCATAGACTGGTTCAATGTCTCCATTGGTCCACAAGCAGTACTTGAGTTTCTGTCCTGCTCATGCAAGAGGGACTGTGTCACTCCATCATGTCAGTGTGTTGCCAACAACTTGGCCTACACTGACCTATGCCATGCAAGACAGTGCAAAAACCAGAAGGATGAATTTGCTGATGAGAAACAATCCTATTCCTCTGCTGAGGATTCCGACGAGGAGTTTGATTAGTGTCGTGGCCTTGAATGATGCAATCTGTACGAAAATGTCATAAAATGTCATTGACCATGCCTAAAAGTCATGACCTTGACCTTTTACAGTAATGGCAATGTCATAATTGGGTTTACCACACCTTAAAACATAGGAATCCATGTCTCATTTGTTATTTGTTATACCGTTTTTTAGATTTTCAGCTATGTCAATGTTCTGCTTAATTTATAGGCATTATTTTCTCAAACGCCATGTCTGATATAACACTGAAAATCACCCCCTCCTAATCAGATAATATGGGTAAATGATACATTTTCTGAATCCTTAGGGTCATGCCAGTATTTCAGTGTTTGTATTTTGTTTCTCTGATGCTCCCTGGTGCCACAGGATTAAAAGACAAAAGATGACTTAGGCGGAAATGGCAGGAAAATGTGTGTGATTAAAAGTTTGAAGAGCTCCAGGGTTGGCTGTACTTATCCAAAATGTCCACAAATGGATTTAAATGAAAGCCCAGAGTCTCCCCTTTAAAATGATACCAAACATAACAAAATAAAATATTCCAATATGTCCAATATAGATTTTCAGCTGCTAGTGTTCTGCTTGATTTATACGCATTATTTTTCTCAACCTTAGTTTACATTATGTGTGATAACTCAAAACAGCTACTCTTGTCAGATGGCCATCATACGTCATTGAAAAGCTGAGATTCCAGGCTTTCAGAAAAGGTATGGTAGCCTTTGCCACTTTTTCGGTAACGGTTTCCATATTTTGAGGCCCTGGCTCACGGACTATAAGTTGCTTCTCTTGGGCTTGCTTCTCCTGGTTGCTTGTTTATCTAATGAAATCTGGCGACACTGGATGGGTTGACAGGTGATGAGAGTTGTGACTGAGGCTTGACCCGGATCCTAAACCTTAGTTAACTAATCAACTTGATTACATGTAATGTTCTATCCTAGTCACTTTTAATATTGTAATATTTAACAGGGACAATGATTGATTGCCTAAACATACCCATAAAACACATAACATCATGCTGCAGTTAAAAAGTCTCCACTTCAATCACATCTTGATTGTTTCATTTCAAACCCATTGTTGTGGTGTACAGAGCCAAAATTACGAAAACTATGTCACTGTCTAAATATTTATGGACCTAACTGTAGATGCTGAGATATTTCAATGGGTATGTGAAAACCTTGACCTGCTGGTGGCCCTTTGCTATTAGTAGGATACAGCAACTAGTGGAGGCTGTGGGGAGACTGGAAATGATTCAGCAGGATGTGGCTTTCCACTTGTGAAATTAAAAGCTTCCAGTCTATTTATTTCCACACATCCGCTTGTTGAAAATTCCTTTTTGTCACTTGGTGTGATATATTGTTCCTGAGGTTTATGAACCATAGGTGTGAAAACACATGTGATTGCCAGCCATGCTGTGTGAGAGAAGGTTTCTGGGAAGTATGGAAGATTTTGAGGAGAAACAGTCTAACAAGCAGTCCATTTCCACTTCATTGCTCCTTTTCCTTCCCTCTGTTGCAGTTCAGATTATCTGAAAGACACTAACAGGATCCTAATGAACTGGGTAGGGGAGGCAACATGGACTCCAGCCCAAAGGGACCTGTTAAATTCAAACATACTCTCCTAGATGCATTACACTATACATCCAGCTGCTGTAGGAGTCATCTGTGTCTACTCTTGCACTACAATGATTAATGGCTGCTGCTGTTGCTGCTGCTGCACTATTAAGAAGAATTTCAGTGAGAAATGATGAGAATGATGTGAGCACCGAAGCTGAAAGAAAAAAGGTACACAAGTTTATCTGAGACAGCAGGTGAATTTCTTCAGGCCTGTCAGAAAAGCATCTAGTAAAAATAGAACATTTTGCAACTTGGCAGATATTTCCATTAACAGTATTCCCTCACTGTGTTCAAACAAAGCTTTGCAGAATAATAATATACATAAGTTATTTCTAAGAGACAGACTGAGGGGTTAGAAATAAATCACATGTCTGATAATGACCCCCATGTTGGTTTTGATCATGATGTGTACATAGTGTAGTCATGCTGCAGTAACTCAACAATATAAACCAACATACGTCCTGTGTTTCCTGCAGGTACTGAGGTGTAAGGAAAAAAGACAGATGTGACACATTTCCTCTGACTGTTGTGTATTTTTAATCTAGATAATAAATTACAATTTCTACATATTTTGTCATTTTAAAATAACTGACTTAGAAGAATGTCCAATCCTTCACATAGTGGCTTTAAAAGCTACAACCATGACAAACATGGTGTGCTAGGTATGACTAACTATGCAATGCTTAGAATATGATGTAACACTTAATGCATACAAATTACAATTCATATGATATTTTTTTTTATATATGTAGAACATAAAAATGATGCTGAAAAACTAATCCATGCATTTGTTACTTCTAGGCTGGATTATTGTAATTCATTATTATCAGGCTGTCCTAATAAATCTCTAAAGACTCTCCAACTGGTCCAGAATGCAGCTGCACGCAAAAACAAAATGACAAAAACTAGAAAGAGAGATCATATTACTCCTATTTTAGCTTCACTGCATTTGCTTCCCGTAAAATCAAGAATAGAATCAAGGATTTAAAATCCTTCTCCTCACTTTTAAAGCTCTTAATGGTCAGACTCCATCATATCTTAAAGAGCTCATAGTACCTTATGTACCTACCAGAACACTGCGCTCCCAGCATGCAGGCCTACTTGTGGTACCTAGTATCTCTAAAAGTAGAATGGGAGACAGAGCCTTCAGTTATCAGGCTCCTCTCCTGTGGAACCATCTCCCAGATTCGGTCCGGAGGGCAGACACCCTCTCTACTTTTAAGAGCAGGCTAAAAACTTTCCTTTTTGATAAAGCTTATAGTTAGGGCCGGCCAGGCTTGTCCTGGACCAGCTCCTAGTTTATGCTGCTATAGGCTTAGACTTTCGGGGGACTCCCATGATGCACTGAGCTCCTCTCTCCTCCTCTCTCTCTCTCTATCCATCTATCTATATCCATTAACATTCATGTACTATTAATGCATTCAAAAACCTAAACTTCTTCCCCAGAGTTGTCTGTGCTTTCTCGTCTCACAGGTAATCTGGGCCTGTAGACGTCCGGATGACAGATTCCAGTCCCGGACCTTCTAGCTTCAATGTTTATTTTCTATGTGCTTCTCTCTCTCTCCTATTCTTGCTCTCTCGCCTCTCTACCCCAACCGGTCGAGGCAGATGTTCTCCCACTTTGAGCCTGGTTCTGCCTGAGGTTTCTTCCTGTTAAAAGGGAGTTTTTTCTTGCCATTGTCGCTAAGTGTTGCTCATGTGTGAATGTTGGTCTCTTTAAAATTAAACCTGAAGAGTACGGTTTAGAACCTGCTCTATGTGTAAAGTGCCTTGAGATAACTTTGTTGTGATTTGGCGCTATACAAATAAAGATTGATTGAGATTGATTGCTAAACTACTTGTTATATTTAATGCTGCACTGATCATTTGCTACAACTGCTAATTGATGGTTGTTTTTAACCATGCTACTTTGCCATGTTAAAGTTGTTTGGTTGATCCAGCGCTCAAAATCAGACTCAAATATCTCTATAACTACTGGATGGATTTCAATGATATTTGGTACTCACATAGTTCCCAAAGAAAGACTCCAAATAACTTCTATACAACTTCCATATAGATTATCACAAAATTTAAACAGACAATCATGGTTCCCAAATGATGTATCCTCCTGACTTTGGTAATTAAGTAAAGCTATTTACAGTATATTGCACTTTTCAAAACCAAAGTGCTTCAGTTTTTAAGGGTTAAATTTGGGCTGCAAATACAGGTCCCAAGTGGCACAAGGGTTTGTCTGCATATTCCATGGTGGCCTCACCTGTGTTTGCCTATATGGGCATCAAGTGGGTTCTGACTGGGTTTCAGTTGGGGCCCAACTGGGTGAGACCCATGTAGGCCCCATATGTTTGCTCATATGGGGTCTAAGGGGGATCAGAATGGACTTTAAATGGGGCCCATTTAGCCAGCCCACGTGGGGTTTCTGAAACAATATGGGGCCCATACAATTTGCCCTGTTTATGCCCATGTCTGCTTAGCCCACTTACATCCCTTACCCCCACAAGCAAACACTGTCAAAGAGTATGAACAAATCAGAACAAACAGCAATAAAATGTCTTTGAGAATAAACAGGTTTCCAGATGGTGCTAATCTGACCCCCAGAGGGAGACTGTTCACAGTCTAGGAAGCAGGACAACAAAAGCTCAGTCACTCTTTGACCTGTAAGGTCTATTTGCATTAAACAGTACCACAGTCTGTTAAAAACAATGGATGAAGTGTTTTGTTGGAAAGATAATGTGGCATCAACCAGCCACAGCCCGTTTAAACACTGAAGACAAAGTGGAATAAGAAACAGTTAGACTAAAAATACGATATAAAATATAGTTAGATAATAACACTTTAAGCACAAAACAGAAAGTTGGTTGGCAGCAATACATTAAGGGTCACACACACCATCTTATCAGGGCAAAACTTTCAGTGGTGCCACAACTCTACCCATCCATCCAAGAACCTGTAACCCCTCCCCCCTCCCCCCCCCCCCCCTCCCCTCTTCCTCCATAAGGGACAGTGGAGAGATGCAGAGAACTAAGGAGGGTTATACAGATTGGGATCTGTATAGACCATTAGAATTTCCTTCTCAATAACTGAACTTGGTGTTCATTGACTTTCTTGGAAAAACACTCTGCAGCAGGTCTGTCCCACAGGGGGAGCAGCCAACATGGGCGCATTACAAACCTGAAAAGCTTTCTGGCACTCTGAGGACCACACAAACCTTGCCTTAGCTTTCAGCAGGTCAGTGAGAGGTGCCACTGCTGTCACTTTTATCTGGCGACAGGAAAAGGCATACTCAATACTCAATAATAAATCAATAGATGTTTTTCAAAGTTCAACTGAGAATCAAAAATGGCCTCTAAGGTTTCTGTAGATTATCCTGAAGTAAGAAGTTAAATGTAGGTTATCCACATTTAAGCAGTTCTCAGAGCCCACAATACACTCGAATTAGATTGACTGAGTTTTGGGAAAGCCCTTTAAATGTAATAAATAGATAGTGATATCCTGCAGTGAGAGCTGTCAGCAGATGTTAAAATAGGAAACTACGGGATAAAATCCATCAATGTGGACTTTTTCAAGTGCATGCAGACACAGCACTATAATAATTTCATCAGTGTTATCCCACATGTCAGCAAAGCAGTGGTGGTGAATCACTGTGGGAAGATGAACATCCAGGCAGCTCCACGCTTCACTTTTTAGGGTGGGATCGGAAAGAAAAGCCTGTTAAACTCTGGGATCATCTGATTTAAGTCTGTCAGTCTGCCTCTGACATCTACTTTCAGTCCTTCTTATCCCAACAATGGTCTGAACAGATCCCAGACTGACAGAACAAAAATATTTCACCAGCAGGGTTTAAAATAATCTCTGACAGAAAGAGAGCTTGTCATTCAAAACTGCATTTTTTCTTCCTTTCTTTCTTTGTATCCTCCTTTTTTTATTTCTTTTTTCTTCCTTTCTTTCTTACATTCTTTTTTGTGCTTCTTTTTAGTACTTTGTTTGAATGCTGCAATTTCCTCTATTTAAAAATAAAGAAGCAGTTTCTTTCACAGCAGTTCATAGTTGCAGCATTTCTGAGGGTTCAGGTGACGTAAATCCCCAAGGTCCCAAAGTCTGGGGCAGCACAGACGCATTACATGCACTAGAAAAGTGAACTGGGCACTTGTTTAATGTACCGCATGTCAGAGGTGTTCACGAGTCATTTTTTACAAGTCCATGTCAAGTCTCAAGTCTTTGAGGGTCAAGCTCAAGTCAAGTCTCAAGTCTTTGAGGGTCAAGCTCAAGTCAAGTCTCAAGTCTTTGAGGGTCAAGCTCAAGTCAAGTCTCAAGTCTTTTGACCATGATCATCAACTGGTGGCCCACGGACCGGAGTCGGCCCTCCGAACCTTCCAATCCGGTCCATGGGCCACCAGTTGATGATTACTGTTCTATACCCTCGCAGTACTTTCTGGGTCAATTTTGACCCAGTCTAAAGTGTCTATACCAAATCAAAAAATGTATGGGGTTCATAACCACATCAATAGTAGATCTGACTGATCAATAAATGTGTGATTAAACCTTGATTCATGTTTCAGAGAGCAGAGAGAGTGTATTTTTTCATTGTTGGAGAACAAACATCTCCTATCACACAATATCATGTCCTATTTTACCTAAATGAAAATATAACATAGCAATAATGATGTAAATGTATTTTATGTAAAGTGAAAATGAACTGTGGGGTTTATTGTATAACCATTAGAGCCATCAGTCTTCACTGCTACATCATAAAAAGAAATCCTCATAACTACTATCTTATTCAAACTATCAACTATTCATTTCACTAAAACACATGTCAATAGATACGGAGATAATTTGACCCAGAACAGCCTCAATGGACAAAAAGGTGTAGCACCTATA
This sequence comes from Scomber scombrus, assembly GCF_963691925.1. Taxonomy (NCBI): domain Eukaryota; kingdom Metazoa; phylum Chordata; class Actinopteri; order Scombriformes; family Scombridae; genus Scomber; species Scomber scombrus. The sequence goes on along the minus strand of NC_084982.1, from coordinate 1,382,709 downwards.
CAAAAGTATAACATTTTAATATATTTTCATTTTTATGCATTTTCTGGCCACCTTAGGAAAATTCATAACATTTCAGGGTAAAAGAACCTTGTGTATGAATGATGCTTGGCAGAAACCGACCTACTTTTTTGTGATTGGCTAATTCCTGTCTGTCTGTTTTGACAGTTAACCGAGCTAGCTCGGCGGCGCTAGCAGCCGAAAGCTCTCAGCAATAGCGTCCATGTCTAGGGTAGAGGTGGTGACTTTGATTGACAGGTGGCACTCGATGGGGGGCGGGGCTTCAGCGAACTCGGCGGGCATGCCCACAGCGATTGGGAGCAGAGATAGAGGCTGAATTTTACACAACTTTGAAACGTAATTTCACATATTTAGCTATGTTTTTAATCATTCACATTTGGCAGGGTGGTTAACAACACACTTTTCTGTGGTATGTCAAACTCAGAACACATTTATTTATACTTACACGGACCTTAAGAGTAATGTTAGAACCGCCCACCTCATTAACATATGGAGACAGAAATACAGCTCTCCCCTTTGATCCTTTTCTCGAGGTAAGAAACTGTCTTCTTCATTACGGAGAAAATAGACCAGACGGCGAAACGATCGCTGCAAGGCGCCGCCGAGCTAGCTGCAGAAAGCTCTCAGACGTAGCGTCCATGTTTAGGGTAGAGGTGGTTACTTTGATTGATTTAACGCAGGTATGCTTAAATATGATGAACATTTACTTAATATTTTCAGGTATGTTAAGTTGAGAATAAAGTACATTACACTTGATACTGACTAGTAAGATGTACTTAATACTCGAAACCAGAATATGATCAGCGTGACTTTTGAACACTGGAGATCAATCATTTACTCATCCCGGCAGTAGCCCCGTGGCACTCAAAATTTCCCTGGAATTTTCTAGTTTAAACTAATCTAGTGTTGCTTTGCCTGCTGCACTCACACCTCTCTCTGTGTCCAGGTCTCCAGAGCCAGCCTCCTAAAGGAAGACAAAATATTCACAAAGGGATACCCAAGATGGTAGAGACATTACTAGAGAGAGAAGTGGGTAGCAGTTAAAAAGGGACGTATTTTATATATGTCTCCATTAAATTTAAGAGATTTGTTTTTGTTTGTTTGTTTGTTTTGAATCAGAGATGACTCAAAAAAGTAGCTCATTGAAATATCTTTAGTTATCTTCAGCAGACGGTAAGCTAAAGTCCTGCGTTCACCAACCGTTTTCTGGCCTCAATGGCAAACAATGTTGCAACTCTTGATCACGACACGTGCGCCTTGAACGCTTCAAAAGCGAAATACATTCAGGTTAAAAATGAATAGATAACAAAAACAATCAGAGGTTTCATACATGTGCATTACTCAAAAAGTAGTATCAGTACTGTGAAATCTCCTGCTTTAATTTTTTTTTCTCTGGTTTAGCTGAAACCATTAATTATTTGACTCATCAGGCTTGTATCTAAACTTATCTTGTTTTCATAGATTTACAATAAAAACAGTGTAGTGATTCTGTATTGGTATTAGCCTACTGGTATTCTTACTTTTACTCTACTGTAATTATATTGCCATTATATTGCAATATACACTATTCTTGTGGAGTCTTTGTTTGAAAAGGGGAGTTGTGCATTTGGCTGGTTGTGTTAGGGAGGATGATGACATAGCTTTGGAGGAGAGAGAGCGGGACCGGACGTTTGTCAGTAAAGGAGGACGTTCGGAGAAACGTGGTGGGCTGGTGTCACAGACATTGTGATGATCGAGGGAGATCATTTTCGGTGACCCTCTTATCACAGTGATCTACTCTACTGTATAATATTTCAGTTCTATTTCGTTAGTGTGACTCTTTTGTGACAAGTGTTTGTCCAGGGGATTGCAATAGAACAGCTCGTAGTGCTTTAAAGTCGATATTTGTCTCGGGCCAGTGGAAAGACTTAATTTAGGGTGTCTCTGCAATACAACAGAGGACTCCGTCTCATCAGACACTTTGGAGAACATGGCTGGAACACATGAGACTTAATATATTTTATATCTATACATTCTGCCAAAGTTCACAGGATATTCTGCAACGGGGGTATGAATCGAAGCCAAAGGGTGTAAGAGAGCTTAAATGACTAGAAACTCCAGCCAGCCTGACATACCTCCACTGCAAGCTTGCATGCCCCCTCCTCACTCTACTCATTTCTCCAACTCCTCCTCCCTCTCCCTCTGTGTGCCATTAAACTCATTTTCTATTCAGTCTGCTGTCTCTGTGTCTGCTTATTGGTCCACAATCAAACTCTCACCATAACATTCTCTTCTTTTAGTTTGACTTTCATCTCTTAATCTTGCTTGTTTAATTCATATAATAAAAAGACATGTAGACGTTGCAGTTTGAGAGAGTTACATAGGCCTACCGGAACTATTTCTTGTTGTTGTTTCTTGTTAGGTACCAAAAACCTGTGCTCACTTATGATACATGCAGTCACTGCACAGAATCACTGTGCAGATGGAAACACAAACATAATTCCCTCTAAAATCCAACATGAAATCTCCTGTGTGCAGAGCTGAAGGGCAGAAGGTTTGTTGTAATAACGGGACATCAAATGGCATCATCTGTACAGCCACACATTTTTAATAAGAGTCCTGACCTTTCCTGACCTTCACTGACGCCCATTTGTATTCAACTGAATTCTAACTGGCTTCAGCTGGAGAATTGAGAGACAGTTGGTGTAGTTAAAGAGAATGAGCTAGTTTAAAAAGATGTGTTTTTATCCTCCTGCGACCCTGCGTCCTCATATGTGGACATCATATTTTGGGTTTATTGGATCTTTTACTTTATTCTGCTTAACTTTGACCTGTTGTTCTCATTCGTACCACCACGTGGAGGCAAAAGCATAATACAGTGTAAAAACAAGATGGCAGGCATCTTGGCCAAGTCAATCAACAGCAGATCCCCAGATAAAAGTGGAACGAGCGAAACCTTGTTTATGCATGCTTAATAATGTTTGTATTTTGATATGATGATAAAGAAATTTGACCATTTTAGCAATAGCAACACGCTGCGAGACTGATAATCAGGAAGTACTTGTTTGTGGAAATTGGGACTTCATTATTTCTGCAAAGTAAAGGTGTAAATGTAAAGACACAAATAGTTTTATACATTGGTTAATTCATTGTGTTATACAGTAAAATAAACCCACAAGAAAAAACACACACACACACACACGTATAAAATATAGTAGAATTAGTTTCATATTATATTTCAGTGTATTTCAATGTTCCTAAATGCAGGATTAAGGCCAGACAAGCTGACCAAAAGTTGTATCAGGACTCTGATACAGAGATGTATTTGTGAGGTAAACTCAGTATGAAATCTTGATGAGGAAATCTGTGCAGAGAGTTGAGGCTGAACAAAGAAAATGAAAAGGGAGCAGCTGCTGACTCCCCTCCAAAATTACCATTTTGAATGTTCTGATTACCTGAGTGTGACTGAACCTCAGCCTGATCCTGCTCAAAACAGAAACTAATCTAATTTAACAATATCATACACACAAGCTTGTCTCAGTGGCTATACATCATCTTTCATCTTTGCTCTCATGTTGAAATGCAGTAGCTGCTCATGAGGTCGCAGCAAATGATTGTTGTGTAAGGAACAGAAGTGTAATGGAGCAGTCCTGCTGTCACATTTGACAAACGTTAAAATATCAAGTATATCAAAGTTTTAACATCTCAAAAACACATTCTCCATTATGGATCAAACTTTTACACAGAGGTTTTTTGATAATCATGTTCTCAAGTGCACGCAGTGAATTCTGATAAAGATCTGAAAACCTCACAAGATGTACAGATGGTCTGAGATGTTCTGCACAACACAGGGCTGGATATCTCAAATGTAACAGCACGCACAGCTTCAAACCTTTGAATGGCACATGGCTGATATCTGATGACTGGACACAGATGCTGAAGCGGACGCCTCAGAGGTCTCACATGTTTTTGCTTCCAACATTTAAATCCATCACAGCTGATGTGAATTCTATCTGAACCTCATTTACCTTTCAGCCCTGCAGACAGATAATGAATGGAAAGAGGGATCCTTTGTGAAGAGTTGTGCCTATTGGCACAGTTTGAAACAAAACAAGGCTGGACTTTTTGCTAAATTTCTCATGTGTAGATTCAATGTGAAAACACAAACGGCATATTACAAAAATATACACTTTGCTGAAAGTGCTTAGATGGCACAATGCTCACATTAACATGAAAGTTTCTCCCAGATATTAATGGTCCCTTGAGGATTCATTCACATGTTTTTGTTCCTCTAGTGTTTCTATCAAGCCAAGGTTGTCTCTCGTTCTCAACAAATACAAAACTCTACTGGGTGGTTGTGATTTACTGAGTACATTCACACTCCCAAGTGGATGAACCATTTATGTTTTGGGCTCTCTGGCTGTTTTAGTTTAGAGATTTTTGCTACAACCCACTTGCAGTGCAAAGATCCATACACATCAGAACCAGTGTTACTGTAATCACATTACATTTATATGTAACGCAGTAGTGTATCACATTACAGAGTCTGCATTCAATAATCACATTACAGGTACTAAAACAAATGTTCTTACATAAGTTCTTCAATTATTAGGGACCGAGCCGAAAGGCAAGGAACCTATTGTATTTGTGTCGTTTTTTAATTTATTTTTTTAATCTACCGCCTCTTTGAGCCTTAATAAGACCCCCTAAACCTACTCCAAAACTCACCAAATTTGGGACGCACATCAGGTCTGGCGAAAAATTCGATAAAATGGAAAAACAAACAACGTTGAACTCTCTACCGCCACCTAGAAACACTAAAACGGCCACTACACCTGATAGGAATGACGTAGAAAGATCAAACCAAAACTCATTTTTTTGTCTTATCAAGACCTACAAATCACGCTCTGACAGCCCTGACCTAAATCCAACAGGAAGTGCACAATTTGCTGTTACATGTGGGATTTTTGACGATTCTTGGCCTCCTACAAACGTTATCTTGTCTTAGGGCGTTCATCGTGTTGGCTTCAAACTTAAATAGCTGACTTAGCACACCCTGCTGCACAACTTTTTCATTACTCATCCGGTTTGGATTTTAGAAGCCCTCAAAGGCCAAGTGCCCAAAAGCCCTCGCCATAACGCTCCCATAGACAATGAATGGGAGGAGAGTCTAATGCCACTTTGACCCTAAATTTGACCACCTAAACATGCTCCAGAACAGACCAATTCAACCACGCACATCAGGTCTTGCCATAAATTTGATAAAATGGAAAAATTAACCCCAAAAGTGCCAAAATGTGCTATCTAGCGCCACCTAGAAACAGTAAAACGGCCACTATGCCTGTTAGGAATGACGTAGAAAGATCAAACCAAAACTCATTTTTATGTCTTATCAAGACCTACAAATCACACTCTGACACCCCTGACCTAAATCCAACAGGAAGTGCACAATTTGCTGTTACATGTGGGATTTTTTACGATTCTTGGCCTCCTACAAACGTTATCTTGTCTTAGGGCGTTCATCGTGGCGGCTTCAAACTTAAATAGCTGACTTAGCACACCCTGCTGCACAACTTTTTCATTACTCGTCCGGTTTGGATTTTAGAAGCCCTCAAAGGTCAAGTGCCCAAAAACCCTCGCCATAACGCTCCCATAGAAAATGAATGGGAGGAGAGTCTAATGCCACTTTGACCCTAAATTTGACCACCTAAACATGCTCCAGAACAGACCAAATTCACCATGCACATCAGGTCTGGCCATAAATTTGATAAAATGGAAAAATTAACCCCAAAAGTGCCAAAATGTGCTCTCTTGCGCCACCTAGAAACAGTAAAACGGCCACTACGCCTGTTTGGAATGTCATAGAAAGATCAAACCAAAACTCAATTGTTTGTCTTATCAAGACCTACAAATCACATGCTGACACCACTGACCTAAATCCAACAGGAAGTGCACAGTTTGCCTTTATATGTAGGATCTTCGACGATTTTTCAGGCTTTTCAAAACATATACATATTCCTGCATACTTTCAGTTACAGACTCCATTCAAATGTCAAAATGTAGCCACAAGTCTCCTCTATAGATGTGTGTAATTTGGTCTATGTGTAATTCTATGTTTCAGAGGCTTGCAGTAGATAATGAAGTCAATCAGTCATCTACATTCATGTGTGTTCTGCAAGTCATCCAGGTTCATTTGTGGTCTTAGTGTGCCACCCAGTGGAGAAAACTTGTAATGACTCATGATACCTCATGAGGAAAAGGTGCCTCAGTTTTCTGTTTCTAGTTCAACTTTATTGACTGTATTATTATGTTTTTAGATATCTGTGCAGTCTGTCAACTATTTCACTGACATTGCTGTCAAAGTTTAGATCAAGCCAAAGTACAAGTGCATAAACTTCAAACATATCTACAGGTTTCACTGGAAATAAGTTCTTCTCCTCTTTGACTCATCAAAGTGTTGGAGGTTCATTTCAGTTGCTCAGTCTAAATGTCTACACAGACATACAGAGGCAGAGAGAGAGAGAGAGAGAGAGAGAGAGAGAGTGTGTGTGTGTGTGTGTGTATATGTGTGAGTGTGTGTGTTTGTGAGTCTGTGTTTATATGTGTGTGTGTGTGTGTGTTAGAGTGTGTGTGTGTGTGTATGTGTGTGAGTGTTTGTGTGAGTGTGTGTAAGAGTGTTTGAGTGTGTGTAATGTATATCAACTTATTGCAGTGTCCGATAAATGCCCGGGTCTGAATGCATCTAAATACCCCTCACGGAAACCTTTCCGCTTCGCCACGGCCCGACGTGCGCAAGGGCGCGAGGTCCCGCCCAACGCTGCTCGCAGCTTTAATTATGTATGAATTGGGCAGATGGAAAAAAAAAAATCAAAATATGCGTTTCAGGCACGCTTTTGCAACAACTGCCTGACCACTCATGCTAACTCAAAGCTAGTAATGAGACACTGATGGACCTACAGTGATGCTCAAGCTGAGTGTATGCAAAACCCCAACCAAGCAGCCAAAGCTTGTGTGTTGCCTGTTTGTACAGAGGACAGAAACAAACTCAGTAGAGTACCGAAAATAGTGAACAGACTTTATAATATAATATTTAATATAATATATAATAGTTAATAGATGATGTCATCAGAGAGGAAAACTTTGGCGAGCTATCTGGACCGGTGTTATATTAGGATGGAAACTTGTTTTTGCCTGTATTAGATATATTACAAGGGGAAGAAGATTGCTACTATGGAACCCTCCTGCCAACCCTTGAGATTCTTATGTCCAAGTTGCTTGCATTGAAGGATGACCTGTCCCAGATGACCTCTGGCATGCCTCATGCTATTTTGCAGGTAAACACACATTGAATAATAAAATATAATATAACTGCATTAGCCCAGCATAATGACCAATGTAGCCTATATATATATAGCATTTGATTAATATAAAGACCAATTGAAATGTATATGTGTTTGTCTAATGTTGCCTATTATTTCATACCACAGGCAATCAAAGACAGATTTTCATCCATCCTGGACAGCAAGGATGCCACGATGGATGCTGCCACAATGCCCAAATTCAAGGTCTGCTGGCTCAAAGATGAGAGGAGAAGAGATGCTGTGAAAGCCTTTCTAATTTCAGAGTGTCGTGCCCGTGGTCATGAAGAGCCACAGATGAGATCAGCAGTTCAGAGCCCTGCCACCTCCAGTCACAATGACTTTTTTGATTTTGAAGAGGAGTTCTCCTACACAGCAGAGACAGAAGTCATGGAATACTTGAAATTGCCTGGATCGGACCTGGAAGTTCTGAACCAATTCCCCAGGATAAAGGACATTGCAAAGCAATACAATACTCCAACTCCATCAAGTGCACCGGTAGAAAGGCTTTTCAGCCTGGACAGTGTAGTTCTGACCCCGAGGAGAAACAGGCTGTCGGATAAGAGATTTGAAAGACTCTTACTCTTGCGATACAATCGCTATTTTGAAGAATAGAAAGAATGAATGAATTGAATGGCCCGTCTGTTTCTATTTTTCTCAAACATCAATTTATTAGCCTACCATGATTCCAATCACAACTGTTTTTGTTGTTGTTGTTGTTGGTTTTTCCTGAGAGTAGGCCTACATTTTACTCAGGGAGGTCTCATGTTTCCTAAAGCCTGTGTTTAAAACCTAATGTGTTGCTGCAAATTGACCGCTCTACTCTTATCCTGTTGGATTTTACAGTGAGGCAATTTTTTGTACGGACAGGCCTATTTACTGTTCTTTCAAATGGAGTCCATTTCTGCCTCTTCGTGCAATATGCACTATATGTTGAAAGGCTATGACTGAAAAATGGGCCATGTTTCTCCTGTATCTATATGGTACATTTAGAATTTGTAGGTAAATTAAAGTAAAGTAATGAGTAGTGAAGTTACTTTCTAAAGAAGTAAATAGTAAAGTAATTTAGTTACAATTTTAAAAAAGTAACTAGTAACTTGTAACTGATTATTTTTTTGGAGTAACTTCCCCAACACTGCCTAAATACTTAAAATGTTGGACAACAGGGATGTCAGCAGGAAATTGCAATGCTTTAGCTGGATAAAGCTGAGTGGCCTATAGCTAGCACAATCTGTTGGCTCTTCATCTTTTTTTAAAAGTAAGGATATTAAGGCTATATTAACATCCCTTGTAAAGCTACCCTTAGCTTTAGATGTTGTTATCACGTCAAAGAGTAATGGGCCAAGATTATCCCAAAATGTAACATAAAACTCGGGAGGTATCCCGTCAAATCCCGGTGATTTGTTCCTTTACATGTTAAAAGCTGCCTCCCTGAGTTCTCCTAAAGAGATGGGTTCATCAAGGTGAGTGATAGTGCGAAAACTGTGGCAATGATGAATCAGATCAGGGGTTTCAGCTTAATGCATGTTTAATCGAGTCTCGGTTCAAGTCCACATGCATTCAGACACTGACAAGGATTATCTTCAGAACACAGGTTCTTATACTCTCACACAGTGTCTCAAATATCTTACAATGCACAGCTTGGGCAGAATATGATATTCTTGGTGAGGCACCTAAGGTTATTTCGGTCATTATCAATCATTCTTTGACGTGTTTGTCCAGACATTCTCCAGACTTAATGGAGTCACTAGAGAATAGTCAGCAGAAATACATAATAACAGTGAGTAGAATCGGCTGCTGCAAGCTGTGGTAAATCCAGCTGACCAAGGAAGTTGTTACACCTTTCCTTGTCCAGCCAGACCTCCGACTGATACAGATTGGAGTAATAAGTGCGAAAGGAATTATTTATTAGTTTGGGTTCGGTTGTAATTTCACCTGTTGGAGATCTAATGGAGGGGATATCAGCGAAATGCTCATAGGCTCTAATTTTCGAGGCCAGGAGGTGACTGGATCTAGCGCCTTGAAAATAATAACGCTGTCTAGTCCTATGTACAGAAACTTTGAACGTTGTTTTAAAATGTTATTTATTTCCTTCTTAGTGAGGTCACGTTGGGATTCTATCAATTTAGAATAATTATTTTGCGAAGTCTGGCGAAATCTGCTTCCAGGGACTGTAATCTGGTTGATCTAGCCTTACGTAAATTTGAAGAAAACCAGGTGGTGTTGCTCCTTATGAATCCTTTAACCGCGTCCCACAGCACCCTGGGGTCGTCAACTGATCAAGACGAGACAGGAATTGAGATTTATACCCGTCATCTTGTAACAAGGTGGAATTGAAACGCCACCTAGCAGCACGTTTAGATAAATGGCCCAAAGCAGCACTACAGAGTATCCCCTTATGGTCTGAAAGAGCAATAGGTAGTAACATTACATTATCAGTTTTCTTGGAAAAATTGTGGTGAGGAAAAAAGGAAATCTATCCTGGAGAAAGATTTGTGTCTGGCCTTTATGTTTTGAGTTCGCAGAAGAGGATGCAATGGTATGATAAAACCTATTGGCCATGCGACGGGAGTCTTTACCTACTAGGTGTGTTTCTTGTAAGAGGGCCAGATCAATTTTCCGATGCCGCAACTTAGTAAGAACACTGGTCCGCTTATGGGGAATATTCAGCCCATCGCAGTTCCACACTAAAATAGTCAAATAACCCATTGTATTGTGCAAGTCTCAAAGCAGTCCCCAGTAGGCCAGGTTTTATTTTATGTTGCCAGTGAATGTAGTGACTTAACTCACCAAAATAGCATGGGGAGACCTTTCCTATAGTAAGCCGTCCTACCCCCCGCATGTGTTACCCAAGAAATAACAAGGACAAAACCATTGCATTTCCCCAGAAGTTCCCCTGGTGGCACCCACCAAACAAAAACAACACCCTTAGAAAACAAAGAAATAAGAAAACAAAATTATCTAAACAGTAACTGAAACTAAAACTTTTATGTTGATCCGTGACCCGATGTGGATTTGGGGCTGCATCAGATTAAATCTCAACCCAGCACATAAAAACAACAAAACTGCCGTTAAGAAAAACAAAGAACAGGTCAGCTATTATTAAACTTCTTCTAACAGGAGAAATCGTGAGCTCAGGGCTCAATAATATCAATCAAGAGTAGAGGATATTATACTGTCTCTTAGTAGGTAAAGTGCTCAATTTACTGACCGAGCCCGTGTTCGTATACGTTGTTTGTTAAATTAACTTACACCATGTAGAAGTCACCATCCACCGTAGTTATGTCAGCACAGACAGCTTGTACAGGCAAGCCAAAATCAAAGTGGAAGTCCAAAGCATATTGGCCAGTGTATAAAAAATTATTCAACAAAAAAGAGAAAAAAGGTTGAGCATGAGCTTGGTCGAAAAAATGTGCAAATAAATATACAGTCAGCTCCGATGTTTGCAGGTCAGTCAACTGATCCATTCGAGCATCCAGAGCTCGGCTCAAATTCATCAATCCCAGCCCGTGGTGGAGCCTGCGCAGCCGGGAGTGAGGTGATAAAAACCTTGGCATTCTCGGGGGAGAGGAAGGTCTCTGTTTTGCCGGCTCCCTTGACTTTTAGCATCGCAGGATAAAGCAGGAAAAACTCAACTCCTCTGGCTCGGGCTGCATTCATAGCTTGGCCGAAATCTTGCTGCTGCTTCACGGTGTGGGAGCTCTAGTCAGGCGAGAAGCGGATCTTCCGTCCTTCAATGGTGAGCGGGGTTTTCTTAGCCGCACGGAGGATGATCTGGCGGGGGGGTCAGCTCTATGTTCCCACAGCCCAATGTTCCCACATTTCTAACTTTCTTTTCAAAATTAGGCCTTATGTTCCCACAGAGTTAGGGTTAGGGTTATATTTAACAACTGCATCCATAACATTCACCCTCCAAAATTTTCCCCACACTCGTCTGGGTCTACGGCACGTGAATCTTTATGGCCCAAGTGGGAAACAAACCCCAGTCTCCAGCATGATAGTCGGGCATCAGCAGATTGGATACAACTTCAACATTGAAATGTTTTAAATTTGTGAAATTTGAGAATTCGGCTCCATAAGTCCCTGGTTATGCCAATACTCAAAGCCTGTGCACCTTGCCGTATCAGATGGATTGGTCAACCCAATTAGGAGTAAAGCCTGGTCTACCTGATCTTGCGAGCGCAAAAAGACGGACCAATCAGGACAGCGTTGTGCCCGCCCCAGTGCTTAATTTGTAAATTATTGCTCATGAGGGACTTTCACTTGTAACCTTAAAGAGGTATCAGGACACCCCACATGTCTGTGGCTGTGGGAAAATAGGGTCTAAATTTTAATAATCTCTTAGAAATGTGGGAACATAGAGCTGTGGGAACATAGGGCCTACATTTTAATAATCTCTTAGAAATGTGGGAACATAGGGCTTTGGGAACATAGAGCTGTGGGAACAAAGGGCCTAAATTTTAATAATTTCTTAGAAATGTGGGAACATAGAGTTATGGGAACAAAGGGCCTAAATTTTAATAATTTCTTAGAAACATGGGAACATAGAGCTATGGGAACATAGGTGCTGTGGGAACATAGAGCTGTGGGAACATAGAGCTGTGGGAACATAGGTGCTGTGGGAACAGACATTAAAAATCAGAGTGCGAGTGTCCTCTCTCCTCTTGTTATCGCCGTAGATGCGATGAGCACGCATGATGTCAACCGGTAGATTGCCCAGGGAGGGAAACCACTTCGGCAACGACTGTGTGAGAAATTGGATGGCGTTGGTCCCTTCGAGCCTTTCAGCCAGCCCAATTATACGGACGTTGCATCTCCTGCTTCTGTCCTCCATGTCTGCTAGCTTAAGCTGCATCGCCTCGAGCACGGCATCTTGGCTAACTAGCTTTCGAGTATTACCCTCGACATCCGACCTAATTATGCCCATCTCTGCATTAATGTTGCCGATAGTATCAGATAAAGCCACGAGATGTGTTTGGATAGCTCGTAATTTTTCCTTCCTCCATCTCAGACTTTCCTCTCGTTTTGGAGCTTGTGGTCATATTGGGCTGGGACCTTTTGCTCAAATCAGTCATTGCACTTATTAATGTCAATAATTTGGCTGGGTGCTAAAAGAAAAAGTTGACACAACGGCAAATATTACCGAAAATGGCAAAGCTGGGTTGAGCGGGTTTAATCTAAGCCGCCATCTTTTCCAGCTGATCACCGGACATTCCAACTCTTTAAAATCTTATGTTAACATATTTAAGGGTTATTCTTTTAATGTCTATTTCATGTTGTAGATATCAGAAAAATAACTAATGTGTAGAAGATGCTGGGATGAACAAACTGTTAGACTTTTTTCTTTATTTACTATGGGGGTACAGTTTTATAGCTGATATATTTTGAATATTTAGCTCACTTTTCTCACATTTAGCTCATTTTTCTTTCATTTAAGACAGAAATGTTATATATACATATTAAAAATGTGTATATGTAAAAAATAAATCTAAATCTAAATGTTAAATCTAAATATTAAATCTAAATGTAAATGTTAAATATAAATGTAAATATGTTGTACTTCCCAGCCACCGTAGCCTGGATACTGCATGTTAATGAGCGACAACATTTCAGAGCCATACTCAGGTAGATGTAGGCAGTGTGTCCCTTAAGTCTGAAGGAGGTATGTGAAATAAGCAGGCGACAGATTATAAAGAGCTTTATGAAATGATAAATGTTGATAATAAGATTTTAAACTTCATCCACTGTGATACAGTGGGACAGTGTAATTGAATCAGCAGGGAAGTGACATATCCAGTGGACTTTGCATGTGTTATAATCCATGCTGCAGAGTTCTAGATGAGTTCCAATTGAAGTTAAATCAGACTTGAAACTCTTCCTTTAAACTTACAACCAAGATACAACCCGAAAACTGCCTTCTGAAGAAGTGGTAACCAAAAAAAGTTCTCACTTACAAAATATGAACTTACTTTCAGTATAAAACTCAAATTGGTCCTCACATAGACAGAAGTGCAACACAAATAACATACAGTACACGCACACATGTCAAATAAGCCTGCTGACCTTTGAGCTGGTCACCGAGAACACAGCCAGACATGCCTGCCTCTGCGCTCATGTCACAGCCAATTACAGCTTCTTCCTGCTCATCTGACAGGATTTGAGCAGCCAATCATAGCTAATCAATATCAGTCAGGAGCAGAGTGGCAGCAGCTGTTGTCATGGCAGCCAAACGCCACATCAAGACAACCAGACACCAGGAAATGTATCCGTCTGTAAAGATTGTCAGAAGGACTGACACACACACACACACACACACACACACACACACACACACACACACACACACACACACACACACACACACACACACCCTCTCCATTCACTTGATTGACAGCTTCCTGTCTGGCTCTGATTGCTCCATCTGTCAGAGCAGCAGGAGAAAATAAAAAGGTATTTCATTACGGAGCAAAAATAGGTAGTGCTGGTCTGGGTCAAGAACAAAATAGTTCATATTGTTTAACAAAAAAATCAGCTGTTCTTCAAGGATAGAGCAAGTAGTGGAGTAAAACAAAACAAAAAAGACAGTCCAGCTTACTTTCTTTGAAAGTCCATAGTATTGGTTGGCAGTCTTAAAAGTTTAAAAATCTTTAATTATATCATGGATAAACCAACCCATCTATACCCCCGCCCCAAGTATAAAATGCAATGAGAACAGGTGTCCAACAATTTAAAGTGGTCATGTGACTAGCATATCAATTCTACCCCTAGAAGAGACCACATAGTATGAGACAGTGTACAGCATTAAGATCAACAAAACAAGTGTTAAAATACACTATAACAACCTACATGTGTAATGGCATCACAGATTATTCTACACTGTGCTCCATCATGAATACTTTGTTGCTGTACTATACTCAAAGTCAAAGTCAACTTTATTGTAAATCCTGCTGCATAGACAGGACATGTAGAGGATTGAAAGTATGTTTCTCTCAGACCCACTGTCAGATAGACAACATCTTCCAATTAGTGGACGACCTGCTCCTGAGCTCAAGCCACCAAGCAGAGGTAGTTCTAGTACAGTGGTGGAAAAAAGGTTTACACAATCTCAAATATTATCATGAAATGTTTGTGGAAAAATCTTTTTTGTGTCTCAAAAGGCGTGGCTGCATTAGACAGACACAAACAAATACAAATGATTTTTTTGTTTATTGTTTACAAGAAAAACTAACAAAACTAAGTTATTGACAGTTTCAATATGTCAGTTCTCAACATTGTCGTTATCAAAATCAACAAATAACAGATAATGTGTTCAAAGCTGAACAAAAAATAAATAAACCATCACATCATCAAATTAATATTTAGTAGCCCTGCCATTAGCACGCAGTAGAGCTCTAATCCTGCTGGCATGATCCCCACGAGCCTTTCACACTGTTGAGGGGTAATCTTGTCCCATTCTTCTTGAATTACTGCTTTTAATTCTCCTAAATTCTTTGGTTTATGCTTTGAAACAGACCTTTTGATAATCCACCACAGATTTTCAATGGGGTTCATGTCCGGGGATTGAGCTGGCCACTGTAAGACCTGGATACTGTGCTCCTGCATCCAAGTTCTACTGGCCCTGGATGTGTGGCAAGGGGGCATTATCTTGTTGAAACATCAGTTTGGTTTGACCACTGCTGCTGAAGCTCCTGTGATGTCATTCAGCGGTTTTCCCTGCACATGCGGATCAGGATGCGGTCATTTCTTGCTGAAGAAACCCTTGGACGCCCAGATCTTGGTTTGTCTTCCAAGCTGTTGGTTCGTCTGTATTTCTGCAGAGTGTATCCAACTGCTGAAGGACTGCATCTGCACTTCCTGGCTATCTGGCGGCAGCTGTACCCTTCCTGGCTGACAATCTGTATCTTTAGGCATGTTTCCTGCGTTAGGTTCCTTGTTTTAGCCATTTTTGTCTCTGATGAACTTTCAAATGTGCTTTATATAGATACGAAGCACGGCAACAAAAATTGTGTCTTTTAATAAAAAGCATGACCTTCATTAGTGGATCACTGTGACCAAAATGACCCAATATTCACAATTTCTTATGTATTTTTATGGAACCAATCAATTTTAAGTTTTTAATGGATTTTTTAAGATTTGTTTAGTATTTTGTCTGTGACTGTACTAAAAGAAATTGCACTTGAAGACCTAAGAGTGATTCTTAATGCAATATTTCACAAATGCATGGGGTGTCCGAAAACTTTTTTCTACCACTGTATATATTTGCACTTGTTTTGTTGTAGATGATAGATAGATATAGATAGATATATATATGTCCCCGAAGGGAAATTTGTCTTGGACTCCAAGTGCTGAGACAAGCTGCCGCCATAGTTAAAAAGTAAAAAGAAAAGTAAAAAAAAGTAAAGTTGCACATTTGCCCAACAAGTACATAATACTATGCTACCTATTGCTTCAATAAATACATAAATGTATTAAGTACACATATTACACATTCCCACAAATTTCCGTACAAGGTAACAGTAAGGGGATTACAACAATCAGAGCAGAGCATCAACATGACAATAATGCATACCTCACACTGTTTACATAATCTTATTTATTATTCTAATGGCATTGTTGTTGCTGTTATGTCTCATATGTGAGTTGAAATGCATTGGTTTATTCATGATTTACTTTAGAACATTAAACTGTTACCCTGGTCTGTTTGCACACATCAACACTGTCATGTTGTTTGCGACTCATCACGACTGCACAAATCTCCAGTCCACGGAGGAATTATGTCCAAAGCTCCACGATGCCTGGAACCTGTTTTAGTCCTTAGATCTCTTCAGTGTACACATCCCATAACACATGTTCCACTGTAGCTGAAGGTGAAAACTGATGTCACTGTTTCATGTAATGCTATTTCCCCTTTCTAACACTGAGCAGCCAAACAAAGCAATAAACACTTCATATTTCATAATGAATAGATTCTATAGACCTGGTTTACATGAACAGATCTATGAGTTCAAAGTTAAGATATTCACAAAAACTTGGACTAGTTTATGTCAGATCTGCCTGTCCTCTTTTTAGAACTAGTTGTGCTGATACAGGTTGTGTATTTTGTATGACCTCTTATACATAGAATCATTTTGTATCCTATGAATTTTGGCATGTTGTTCATGACATTTTGAAGCCACTCAGGTCAATAGGCTTATAATAACAATGGATCAAACAACAAAGTGGATGTGAAAGGGGACACTAGTGGTGACCACCTCAGAGAATGATCACCTGCAGATCCCCTCAGCTTCACAGTTTTACCATAACCCTGTTGTGCCATACTGCCCAGTACCAAACAGAAGACTAGCTAAATACAAATGAGCTTCATTAATAAGTTAGTGACTAGCTGGTGAACATAGTGGAGCATTTAGCAGCTAAAGAGTCAGATATTTCCTGCAGGAGTTGGTAGAGAGTAAAAAGGAGTTGAAAGCAGAGTGAATATTGGACTTACATTCATCAGGTTGACAGAAGCTTTAGTATAAAGGTGTCGTTTCACATTGTGAATTTGACGGCTGATGATTGTTGTGTCTCTACTAACCTTCTTTCGTGATATTTTAGTAACCAATCAACTGTGTTTGTTTCTGTGTGTAAGTCTGAGTTGAATGATTTGACAGCATGGGAATAAATATAACATTCACACATTAAATAAGTGTTACCTTAATAAGTCTGGTAACAATCATCATTACTTTGCAGATGACACGCTGCTGTAGTCACATGACAAGTGTCTGCCTGCTGTTCAGCCAGCAGTAAGATGAACCTGTGAACACTCTAATGGTCTCTCAGGATATGATGTGAGGTCTCCACATGTAGAGAGACGCTAAATGAGCACATTTAAGGGTCTGTTTTAACCTCTGTGTTGTGTTTATGTGTCTGTAGGCAGTTCACTGGAAAAGTGTTGTTTACACTGTAAGTGTGTGAGTGTGTGTAGAAAAATACATTCTGTGTATGAAAGTCTGTTGTGTGTTTACTGATGATTTAGTACGGCTGGAAACAGAGACTGCAGTGTGAAACATTGCTGAGGGAAGCTAAACTGACAGAAATACAATTCACTGTGACACAAATGTATTTCTTATCCCAATAAGCCACATGGAGCTTCATTTAGCTGTCAGAGACTTTCAACCAACCACACATGTTACAGTCTGAATATACATCAACACTAACATACTGCAGAAGCTCTCTACCAGGGAAATAGGATTTTTATTTTAAAGGTTAAAAAAAAAGCCTCTTCTCATGTTTTCTTCTTTTGTTCTGGTTGTTGTTTGTAAATGATAATATTAATAATACATTTTAATATTATTATTTGGCTTTTCTTTTTATATGACAGTTGGTGGCACAGGAAATAAGAGGAGAGAGAGAAATGGGTATAACATGCAATAATGGTCCCTTGCAGGACTTGAACCAGGGACATTGTGGTTATATATGGCATGCAATGTAACCACTTGGCTACAGGGGTTCCTGGGGTGCCATGTTTAAATATTTGGGGTGCTGTATGTATGCTGTATGTATTTAATATTTGAGAGATAGTGTTATTCCTGTCTTCAGTTCCTGTAAAGCGCATACAAAATTGTATAAAATCAAATGTGATTTTGGGCTATTAGCCAATGCAGCTTGACAACTTGTAGGTTGCAGTAGCTTCTAAAGCAGTGTCAAGGGCGTGTGTGTGTGTGTGTGTGTGTGTGTGTGTGTGTGTGTGTGTGTGTGTGTGTGTGTTGATATCTATGGACACTTTTTTCCCCAAAATACTTTTTCCCCCCCTTGTCTTCCTGATCTGACAAGAGGTGAGATACGTCTGGAAGCCAACAGTCTTCTACAGTTTTGTATGTTATACACGTACACACCAGAGCTGGGGACTCGGACTCGCGACTCTGACTCGAGTTGCACTTAAGTCTCACTAAACTGTGACTTCAGACTCGACTTGGACTCGACCTCAAAAGACTTCAGACTTGACTTCGACTCGAGACTCGCGAACAACTTTTATTTCATGTTATTATTATTATTCTCATTATTTATCTGTCATTCATCTTTTTGTATGATCTCTGGCTCTGAGCTAGATGTACACACCAACGTCATGCCACGCGCATGCGCCATGTGTGAAGCGCGCATCTTCAGTATCAGACATTGACAATGGCGAGTGCGACAAGTTCAGCAGGAGCCTCAGATCATTACGTTTGGATACAATGCCTTCACACTCCCGTTTTTCCCTGGTTCTCCCATATTTCGAACCCATCTCCCGCCGCCCTCCCGTCATTTCTCCCGTAATTGACAAGCCCCAAATTTGTTTGTTAATAATAATAAGAAGCGCACAATAGCAAAGGTTTTATTTTGAAAGCTCAGACAGGAAACCACCGCAACTCCGTTATTTAGTGCCACTAACTTAGTGGCTCCGCTACTAATTATTAAAAAACACAATAAATAACCATAGTTAACGATAAAATGACCATAGTTAACGCAATAACTATGGTCATTTTATATATATATATTTTATAATATCCCCACACATTCCCTGCTGTGTGTTGTGTTAAGCAGCAGATAAAAGGCAGCTTGGAGAAAAAAATAATGAACATGTGTTTGTACCACAGTGTTAAACTGCAGTGCAGTGTTTCTGTGATGTTCATGTTTTGTTCATTTTGTTGTATTTTACAACATTGTTAAAATAATTATTTTATGGTTGAAGAAAATACAGTTATGGAATTGAAATAATTCTTAGTGTATGTTTCTTCACATCACATTGCAGTAGATTCTCTATAGTGAACCTACAATTAATACATTTTCATATTGTCCTATATCAAGGTTTAGGTCAAGGTAATAGCCGAAGGTAGATTTGGTGACAGTTTCAGGAGAGGACATCTCAACATACAAACAGATACATACATACAAACCTCAGTGACAGCAGACAGTTAAAACATGGGCAGGTGCTTGCAAGGCTAACTGATCAGGATGAAGGATTGTACAGCTCTAAGGTCAGAATTTGAATTTGATTTAGTGTTGGCGAGAGACTTGAGACTTGACTCGGACTCTTGACCAGAGACTTGAGACTTGACTTGGACTTGACCCTCAAAGACTTGAGACTTGACTTGGACTCTAGCTCAAAGACTTGAGACTTGACTTGGACTTGTAAAAAATGATTTGTGAACAGCTCTGGTACACACACACACACACACACACACACACACACACACACACACACACACACACACACACACACACACACACACACACCATCTCCATTCACTTGATTGACAGCTTCCTGTCTGGCTCATTTGAACAAAACATTTGTTAACTGAAATAAAATAAAAGTGAGGCTTAAAAAATAACAAAATTACAGAGCAAATGTCTTTAGTTTTTGTCAATTTTATTTCATACCTTTACACCACCACCTCACAGTAGAACACGTTTTGCCGGTCCATCATGGCAGGGAAAACTGTGAGGAAGTGTCATTTGGGATTACTTAGAATACAACTGTGTCACAGATACGATCTTGTAGTGGAAGGTGATAAAGCATGTGGAACATTTATCAAGGGGAAAAAATCTCACTAATCTGAAAGTCCACTTGAACAGCTGGCACAAGAAGGCTACCCTATTTTACCTAGCTGACAAGGTAACAGATAGAGCCCATCCTCCCTCCCCCAAAAAGAGAGGCTGACCCCAAGCCAGGCAGCATGATGGAGTATGAGACAACTGTATCAACAACCACAGGAGGGTAGAAAACACTAATGCAGTGCTTGTACTGTTCACCCAATAGCTGGTGGTTAGTAAATATGCAGGAACACCACAAGTGGGAGGAAGCACTGGTGAATATGTTTGAGACAGGTCCGTCTACACAACTGAGTCTCCGACCAAAATTCATCCAGAGCCACAAGAGTCAACAGTCTTACTGCAGATAAAATGGATATGACTATGTGTTGGAGCGAGAGATGACTAACAGCATCTTTCATGGGTGTGTCAGCTTGTTTTTACCATCCAGGTTCACCATACTCTGCTTAACCAGGACCTAATGTACCACACACACACACTGCGGAGTCCATCGCCTGCTGCATTGATCAGATATTAGATACATTGTGAATAGGAGATGACAAGGTGCTGCTCATTGTGGATAGAAGACAGGAGCAAGGTAGAGAGTCAGTAAATGGTGATATTTCCGAGAGGTACTGGAGATGGGCCGGATGAACACTGGATGGAGTCAGATGGAGAGTGTGAGTTGAGTGTGAGTATGGTGGTGCAATATTATTCTTTTGTCTTAATCGTTCCTTTATGGTTTTGATGTAAAATGTCACTATAACGACCGACCACCGTTAACAGTTTCTATTTAGCACAGACATGATGATGGTAAATGTAAATCATAAGTTGTAAAGTACACTTTGGAATGTAGTAATATAAGGGGAATGAAAACATACACACATGGTCATTTTAAAATGTTTATTGATTGATGAAATGTTTGCTTTTGTGTGATGTTTGTTTTACTGTTCCACCTGGGTGTTCATCTGTGAACATAAAGAAAATGTGCAGTGAGTCATTGCAGCAGTTAAGTGTGGTAAAAGTAAAAAGTTAGACTCTGTTTACGCAAACTGATAGTTTGTTAATTGTATGTTCTTTGTGTGTGAAGCATAAACTTACTTCTGCTTCTCTTCCTCTCAGGGTGTTTGGGAAGCAAATTTACTAATGCTACGATGGCCACGCCAAGACCCACCCTACTCTGCATATGATTGGCTTACCCTGATATAGTTGCCCTAACCCTAATCAATCAGAATACTCATTCCTAAACCTTAGTAACGAAGGCAGCGAGTACTAGCCAATCAGAGGCAGAGTAGGGCAGATCTTGGCATGGCCATAGTAGGATTCCCTGGGGGGTTTGAACACGTTTTATTAGTTTCGCTTGTGAGGGAGGAACCAAATGGGAAATGTTTGGTAAATATTTATGTCAATTTTTTATAGGTATTTATTAGTCAGATATATATTTATTGATAGTGTATTCATATTTTGGTAATGGTTTTATGTAAATATTGATTGTATATTTATGTGGGTGTGTATGAGGGTTTACCTATATTGTGGTACATGCCAGTTAGACAAGAGGGAATCTGGATGTTGCTGTGTGTGTGTGTGTGTGTGTGTGTGTGTGTGTGAGTGAACATGGTGCTCTAAAAAATAAAAAGAACCACTGGATGAACGTCACTTCTGCCTCATCTTCTCCTCATTGGTCGCCCCGGCCGCTCAATCCAGTTAACAATCACAATATAAACAGCACTGCCAGCTTTAACTTGATACTTCCCCAATGAGGTCTGCAGAAGAAAAAAGTAGAGAGAGAAAAAGTCAATTATGCATTGAATACATGTAGATAGTATGTGTGCTGCAGAAAGACTGGAAATAGAACCTGATGATACACCGATCAGCCAAAACATTAAAACTGCTGACGTGCGAAGTGAATAACATTAATTATCTCATTACAACGGCATCTGTCAAGAGGTGGGATGTAACAGGCAGCTCGTCAGTAGTCGGCTCTTGAAATTGATGAGTTGAAAGCAGGAAAAATGTTAAAGGGAGAGTGAAAGGATCTGAGCAAATTTGGGATTTTGACAAGGGCCAAATAGTGATGCAGGATGACTGTCAGAGCATCTCCAACACAGCAGGATGTGTGGGGTGTTCCTGGTACGCAGTGGTCAGTACCTACCAAATGTAGTCCAAGGAAGGACAATTTATAACCCTGTGACTTTGGGTCGGGGCATTCATGTAGGTGTTACTTTGACATGAACCACCAAAATATTGGATATAATATTGGAGCTCACAGTGTAAGAAATTGTTTTTTTTTTCTTTGTTTTTTTTAATGGTATGCTATTGAGTTTTTATTACACAATACTGTTTCTGACCTTTTTGAATTTCAACCCTGACAAATATTACAAAAAAAACCCTAAAACAAAAAAAATGACTAAATTAAACTAAGCATTTTCAAAATATAAAAACTAAACTAGCACACACACACACACACACACACACACACACACACACACACACACACACACACACACAAACACACACACGTCTACTTCTGCAAATATGTAAAAAAAACAGCAGATGTGTGATGTTTAAGAAGAGCTGAGAGGCTGTAACAATGTTTCTCATGTTATATAAGCACTTAAAACAGTGTGAGTATGTGTGTGTGTGTGTGTGTGTGTGTGTGTGTGTGTGTGTGTGTGTGTGTGTGTGTGTGTGTGTGTGTGTGTGTGTGTGTGTGTGGTGTCCTATAAATGTGACAGGCAGGGAAGAAGACAGCCCTGAGGCTTGCAGGACCAGCCTTGAAAGAACTTGAAGGAGTCTGGGAGGAAGAGATGCATTGCTCGCTCTTATCTTGCTCTGCAGAAGAAGCCTGCAGTGTTTCATGTTTAGAGTTTCCACGTCTGCAACAATCATCAATCACAACACCTGAGATATCTGCTGTATGTGTGTCTGTTTTCATTCATGTGTTGTGCCTTTGACTGCAGGTATAGACCAGTTGGACCACTTGCAGTTTTTAATTATGCTCTCTTTCTTATGTTTTAATCCTAAACATGCTCTTGCCCTTTGTCTGACTGCCATTCCACTTTGTCTCTCTTAATAAAAGCTGGACCATCATAGTTTATCTGTTTTTCCTTTGCTTTCATGTGTTCATCCTCAGCTTAGAAGTATATCCTCATTAATCATGTATGTTTTAAACAACAGAGCAGTGTAGCAGAGTGGGAAGAGTTGTTTACAATGTCCAAGATTCTAGAGGCAAAGTCTTGAACAACAACAATGAAAATTTGTGTAAGAAATCATCTTATTATTTGGTTCTTAAAAAAATGGAACTGCAAGCCTGAGGACTTAAAAGCCCAGTTCCAATGTCCTCCCTCAGTCCTGAGCATAAGTTGAACCCTGGGCGGCTGACCAATACAGGGCATTTGGGCGTGGCCCTATTTGAGCCCCCCAAAAAAGCCCCCCAAAAAATGTCACTACAGTTGAAAACACCCAGATCTATTGTATTAACTTTCATGTTAATGCAATTTGCAGATACTGCAATGCAGTCTCTTTGGCAGTGGTCTCCTCCCACTCTAAACCCCCTGAGGAGCTTCAGCTGCTTGATACCAAGTTCATTATTAGAACCCTACTGCTGTGAGGCAACAGTGCTAACCACTGCACCAACGTGCTGCCCTGCCCCAAATATAATCAAATAAACCAAAACAATAGAAGACTTGGAACACACCTGTCTACTACCTGGCACTGTGTGAATGTACATTGTGTAATTCCACTGAAGTGGAAGTGTATGTGCTGGGACAGATTCATAGTGAGTCCACGTGAGTCAAATCTCTACGGCAACCCAACAGCACCCCCAGCCTATTAGAGGGAAAAGGTTCACAGAGGACACACATTTCATTCAAGATAGAATTGAGCATATTGAACAAATGGCTTCGCAGTCAGATGTGGTGGAAAGGGCTTTGCTTCTTTATCAGAGACTGCAGATTCGTCAACACTTCTGTCCTGCTGCCTTCAGATGCTGCAGGGATTTAGAGACATGAAGAAAATCATTTTAGCAGACATTCAGGACAAGGAGCCCTTCCTGCTATATGTCTATTAATGCTTACCTGACCACAATGCCTCTTCTGTTCTTTTTTCTCTTTGTCCAACCCTCCCTCCTTCTTCATCAGTCTGCCTCCTACTCTCTCACATGTCACCAGGGTCTCCACCGAGCCCCAGCAGCTGCAGTGGATCCTTGACGAAGCCGTTCTCCCTGCTCCATCAATCTCATCCATCAGTCACCCACCATCATTAGTTGAATCTTCATCCACAAAGGAGGTGTTTGGGCATGGTGTTGAGTGTCGGTCACCTGATTTTTGTCAGCGCTTAGAGCCCCAGTACACAATCACTATAGTTCTGCCCGTAACACAGAAGTACATACACTTCAGGTTGTGATTAGAGTGAAATGTGACATTTTACACAGCCTGCATAGACAGCTGTATTCATTCAAATGATGAAGAATCTGTTCCAATCAGATGCTTAAGAAAAATGTAATAGAACGAAGGTTATAAGGTCTCCCTGTATACCTGTCAGTACATGATTGATCATTACTACTGATAGAGAACAATGAATAAAACAGCTGATGCAATTATGGCTTCAGTGCAAACGTATTAGCTATAATTTAATAGACTGTGTTGTATTCTTTTATTAGTCCAATGATGGGGAAATGTGCATTATTACAGCATTATCAAAGTGGACAGTAAAATGGAAGAGCATCAATAAAAAAAGAATAAAGAACAATAAATAATAAATAAGTAAAAAAGCAATGAAAAACAAAATATAGTAAATAATAGTTGCATTATGTACAAAAGTAAATAAGTGATATTGATGTGAAGTGATAATATACCTCAAATACTGATATTGCACAGTAGTGATATCACTCCTTCACACACTTTGGGTGAAGCAGTCTGTCCTAGAAGGAACTCTGCAGTGCAGTCAGAGTGTATTTCAACAAAGTGTGTTTGTACAATTAAAACAAAAGAACTTGAAGAGTCAAAAAGAGTCAGACAGAGTTCAATACAATATTAGATTTACTGTGCATAACATAAGTAAACTGGGGATCAGGCATTGAATAACGATCTGCGACTTGCATTCGTTTATAACCATCCGAGGTGGAGCTTATCTGCCGTGACCCTGACCGTTCTCTCACACATTACGTCAATGATGGCTTTGAGTCTTGAAAGTTTTACTAGAGCTCTAATACATCCATACATGGATTGAGTGTGCTGTCAAAAAAATTAAGCATTACTTGCCACGATGGCCTTGAGCATGCTATAAAGTGAACCACTTTACACCATCTCTACTTTTAAGAGTAGGCTTAAAACTTTCCTTTTTGATAAAGCTTATAGTTAGCCAGCTCCTAGTTTATGCTGCTATAGGCTTAGACTGCCGGGGGACTCCTACCTCCATGATGCACTGAGCTCCTCTCTCCTCCTCTCTCTCTCTATCCATCCATCTATATCCAATAACATTCATGTACTATTAATGCATTCAATAACCTAAACTTCTTCCCCGGAGTTGTCTGTGCTTTCTCGTCTCACAGGTAATCTGGGCCTGTAGACGTCCAGATGACAGATTCCAGTCCCGGACCTTCTAGCTTCAATGTTGATTTTCTATGTGCTTCTTTCTCTCTCCTATTCTTCCTCTCTCTCCTCTCTACCCCAACCAGTCGAGGCAGATGTTCTCCCACTTTGAGCCTGGTTCTGCCTGAGGCTTCTTCCTGTTAAAAGGGAGTTTTTTCTTGCCATTGTCGCTAAGTGCTGCTCATGTGGGAATGTTGGGTCTCTTTAAAATTAAACCTGAAGAGTACGGTTTAGAACCTGCTCTATGTGTAAAGTGCCTTGAGATAACTTTGTTGTGATTTGGCGCTATACAAATAAAGATTGATTGATTGATTGACCATTACCTAACAATAATGCCACTCTGTGACACCATCATTTTGTATTGTTGGCTTTTTTTTTAGTATAATGGTGAAATAATGATTATGCAGATATCTGGTTCCCATAGTAACTATATCGTTAATATCTGAACAGACAACTTTACTTTACGTATTTATTCTCTCTACTTTTGCCACTTCTGGCTTAATCAGCTGACTGGGGGAGTGAGGGAGAACGAGGTTGGTAGTCACACTTTTTTACTTTCCTTTGAATTCCTCATGAAGTGTATACTGGATAGATTCTCTTTTCATTTGTGATAGAAGCCTTAAGTGTCAGGTAGGAATAGAGTGGTCTTACTCTCCTTCAGCTGATTGTGTTCAAAATATACAGAACCTCAAATATGTCTTGTGCACTTGTGACAACCGTCCCCATCGTGGTCATTGGTAGTCACACACTATGGGGTTGGTTGTCCCTGTGTTATTTTAATCTTAGAAATGAATTAAAAATATTTAGTTTCATTGAACACATCTCCTACACCAAGAGAACATAAACAGGAAAAATCATTTCTAAATGTTGTATTTGGTTAGTTATTGGTCAATTTCTCATTATAGGTGTCACTATATCTCTGTCTTGAACGCACACACACACACACACACACACACACACACACCCACACACACATACAGAGTGAATATATGATTAACACCCATAATTGTTTAGTTTGTTTGTTTTTCCTGTTCTACATCTTTATTCATACTGTGATATCTTTATCAATTTACTGTAAATGTTTTCTTTCTCACATGTAAATATTGTTTGTATGTTTTGTACGTATCATTTTTTTATTGTTTGTTTTTGTTCTTTTGCATTTAAAAAATGACGACACATATTTTTTCCACACGACTCGTTTTCTGTTATTTATATAAAATAAAATTGTCGTATGCTTGAAGTTAAAGTATGTGGAAAGTGTCCCTGCAAGTCAAAGCCAGGGCTTCAGCCTGCTCTGAATGCTGTTTGTAAAGTTACTTCCACTTCCACTTCCTCATCATGATAACATCAGATTGAACAATCGCCTGCTTGGTAGTCTTTGTTATAAATGTAACAAAGTCTACTAAATAAATGGGTTGTTTGCATTGTCTACAGGTGTAATGAGAAGTTACTATTTTGTAAAGAATGAGAAAAAGAAGTGAAATCCTACGTCTAATGTTTGTTTAGTTCCAGGTAACTCTCAGGGGAAGAAATGCAGCAGCTCATTTGTAGAATAGCAATACAGGCGATGGTTAGATACAGAATGTCCAACGTTTAACCCTTACATACGCTTCATATTCTGGCATTTCACACTATCCCCTCATGATTCATCTCTATACATCATTTCTGGGTCATCACATTTCTGGCTCAAAGAAAAGTTTTTAAGGTGTGTTTTCTTCTCTCAAATGTAAAGTTAGACCCTGAACAGTATGCTCTTATTTCCTTTTATTTTGGCATTGAACCTTTCCATTCATTATCCATTATATTTTTCCCATATAATACACCGGTTATAAAGCCACAACACTGCAGGTCTTTATCTAAAATGAAAGGTGCATATTTATTCATCTGGACAGCAACTCCACTCATGCTTGTTGCGAATGAGGAATAATATACTTGACCAACCCATTCACATGCTGCTTTGATCAGCAGCATGTGAATGGGTCTGTCAGGTATATTATCAGGTGGCTTCCCTGTGATACAGTATGATACCTCCTCATTTCACTTCAAAAACCTAAATAAGGCATCAGCTGGCTGAAGGCAGATCATCATGGAGCTGGAAGTGTCTGGTTAACTTGCTGTTGGACACACTCTAAATATCACAATATAAAATGTATGTTTTCTGTTTAATAAGTACAAATGTAGGATAGCAAGTACTGTAGCGAACCCTAGCCAGACAACAGTGAAGCTTACTGATGTTTTCAAGAAGCCTTTTTATTTATGTTCAGCTGTCAACACACATTGAACTTTCCTTTCCATTCTTCCATTCTTCTGAAAACACCATAAGAGCTGCAGGGGCGATAAAATAAATGAATAAATATATTAGTGTATAAATCACAAATATAAAGCATAAATTAAATTCCATTTAAATATACAGGTGGGCATCAATAAAAACATTAATTCACACTAATATAATTATAAAAGCACAAGAAATGTTATAAATGTAGCATTAGCATTTAACTGTTACAAACCATTACATTAACCTACCGTTACAGATTCATTAAGAACAAAAATCATTCAACATAAATATATTACATATAATACATTAATAAAGTATAACAAAACATTAAAACATGCACTGTCAAAATAAAAGCTTACAGGAACTAAAAGGGAAAATAAGAAACGAACTTGAGTGTACAGATGACAGGTATAATGTTTGTTCACATGAGGTAAGAGAAGTAGATATTTAACAGATTCAGTGTGGAACAGAGAGCGTCTGATGCTACATAATGCAAACTGACAGTTGGACCCTCGCTTGCTTTAAGGACACGATGCTAGCCATCTCAGCCTTAGCTTGCTGTTAAGCAGCTCTCTGGTATCTTTTTTTTATCATTGTTACTATTCTGTGGGCTTAGTTTGGCTACAGATTAAGAGGTAAAACTTCAGAAAGGTTCAGGCTGGGAGCTGTGTTTACCACCCTGTCAGTGTGACGTCATTACAGACTGTTACTGTCTTCTCTCTGTTCTCTATTATCATCTATCTTTCTAAGTTTTTTGCAGCATTATTATTTCTAAGACTTCCAAAAATATCAAAGTTAAAACCAGCGGGGTAGCAGTGATGGTCCAAACTAAGTGTGAGATGGCAGTCCTGCTGTTTGAGTATTTTCAGCTTGTGCGTGAACAGGCGAGCTGTCAGTGTTTATGTCATCTGCTTGTGTCCTGCAGGATCAGTACCAGCACTGTCTGAGTCTACACTCGTCTTCTGAAATGAAGAGGTTAATTCCTTTACTTTTACCATCACATATTTACACAAACAAACATGGACTCATACACACTAAGACTCCAACTGAACCACCTGAAGGGAACCGTCTAATACACAGTTTGATTGACAGATGATATTTGGGAAGGCAATCCACGGGAGAGGAATCACAAACACACCACACACACACTGACACCCACTGCAGCATGTAAACACTGACATGCATGACTATAGGGAGAAATACAGGGAGGAAAATATGCTTTGACTTGACCCCCAGGTTTATGAATCTGCTCTTTTTTTTAAATTAAAAACCACAGTGTTCAAGCTAAAATGTGACTGCAGTAATATAGAATGCTTACATCCAACTAATGAAATATTCTTTCATGACAGCATCATACTAAATTAAATGGAAACTACCACAGGTTGAGGCTGAAGGCAATGCAGAGATACCTTAAAGTGCAATGTCACCAATGGCCACAAGGTGCTCCAACTGACTCCCATTCTAAAAGCCTCAAATTTTCTCCAGAAAAACTAAGTCAATCATGGTTTTCAAGCAGTCATTAGAATCTCAATCTTTAAATTCAGGCCCTCTAGTGTTAACTTGGGTCCAGGGTAGCAGGTTATGTTTCCAGCGCATCAAAAGCTACACCCCTTACTCCTCATTTGGAAGGCCCTGGCCCAAGACATAAAATATCCTGTCAACAATACACAACAATTCTGAGCTTTAAACCATGGATGTATGAAGAGAAATGGATACAGCATTGGAAGCGGGGCCCCATTCAATTCTATGAAAGTTGCTGGGTGGTGCATGAAGCCAAAAAAGTCACTTCGAGCTGTAAAGAAAATATACTGCTGCACACTCTATGAGCCCAATGCATCCATACAGCGCCTAGCAGGGACCATTAACCTCCAGTTTAACCCGAATGGGGATACAATTATTAAATCTTGCAGCTGCTTCTAGACCTTCCAGATGTAATCGGACTGAATGGACCAAATTCTGGGGTTATGATGCTCAAAAAAATGTATCCACTGATTAACAATTGTCTGTAAATGTAGTCTTTTTGGGCCCAATAGTGTCACATGACAAACCTGGAAGCTGTATTTCCACAGTTTGGCCACTATGTCAAAATGTCGTCAAAGCCTGTTGCTGTTCCTAGCTGCAAATGCAGCCAATGCAAACTAGTGAGTGGGTCTTTACATACATAATAAGTACATCTATTAATAAGATATAATAATAAGATAAGCCACAACTATTTAGCATGTTGGTTTCTCTTTGAGAGAGGCTGATTAAATCTCCAGCATTCAACAGTTGTAACAATAGTACACATTTTCTGGCATAGCAACAGATGAGCTGTGCACCCTCCAGTGATAATTGAACTACATATTACAGTACAATACAATATGTTTACATTTAAACATGTACTCACATTTTGAAATATATGGATTGTTCTGTGTTTTACAGTAGGATTCAAAGGTTGCCCTCCAGGAGGGAGACATAAAATAGATCGCCATTGTAGTTGACAACAATATAATTAAACTGTGGAAAATTCAGGACAGAGTGCTGACAGACAATATGACTTTTGGGAATGTGAATACGGTCAGCATGGGGTCATCCCTATGTTCCCACAACCCTATGTTCCCTCATTTCTATGAAAGTTTCCTCCCATTGAAATTAGGCTTTATGTTCCCTCAGTCCTATGTTCCCTCAGGCTGCAAATCCCACAGCATAGGTCTGTGGGAACATAGGACTGAGGGAACATAGGACTGAGGGAACATAGGACTGAGCGAACATAGGACTGAGGGAACATAGGACTGAGCGAACATAGGGCTGAGGGAACATAGGACTGAGGGAACATAAGACTGAGGGAACATAAAGCCTAATTTCAATGGGAGGAAACTTTCATAGAAATGAGGGAACATAGGGTTGTGGGAACATAGGGCTGAGGGAACATAGGACAGAGGGAACATAGGACTGAGGGAGCATAGGACTGAGGGAACAAAGGACTGTGGGAACATAGGACTGAGGGAACATAGGGCTGAGGGAACATAGGACTGAGGGAACATAGGGCTGAGGGAACATAGGACTGAGGGAACATAGGGCTGAGGGAACATAGGACTGAGGGAACATAGGACAGAGGGAACATAAGACTGAGGGAACATAAGGCTGAGGGAACATAGGACTGAGGGAACATAGGGCTGAGGGAACATAGGGCTGAGGGAACATAGGACTGAGGGAACATAGGACTGAGGGAACATAGGACGGAGGGAACGCAGTCACGCTCCCATCAGCACAACAACAATTGCCAAAGTCCCAGAGAAACATAAAATAAGGATGAAGTAGTTGCATGCTGTAGTAACCTTTGAGAGATACAGTGAATGAGTGAAAGAACTCCAGTATCAATAGGTCCAGGTAAAATGTCTGTTCAATAACTAAACAGGATACATACACAGCTCTGCATAGTGTAATGTCCTGAAAAAGTAGCCATATGTAAGAAATATATTCCAAGTAATCATAAAATGGCCCTGATATGTCACCTGACATTAAGGAATCATGTTAATTTCAAACACTGATATCACTGACAGTAGTAGTCCAGCCAGAATATTCACATTTGAAAAGATAAGTGGCAGCCCACAAGTAATGTTTATGTTGTCATTTTGTGTTTTGGCCTGATGCGCCACCAACCACCTATCTACCAATCACCAAGTCAGTAGCGTTTCAGCATCCAGGTTGCCAGTTGCTACTGAGCTGCAGCTAGGAACATTGCAGATAATGTCTGATATTACAAAACCAAAAAAGCCTCGTTATGACTCTTAAATACATCGTGACAGACGGCTACAGCGTCATACAACTGTCTCTGTCATACAGCACTCTCTCAGACTGTCTGCTCTCAGACAGTCTGTTCAATGCAGGAATACTACTACTTTATTACGCCTCCCTGTTATTTATAAAAGTTCAAAACACTGATTGGAGGACAGAGTTGCTCCGTCAGAGAGCGGCTACAAGACGATGTTGTGTTAACTGTGGTGGAGTGAGGTAGAGAGGATGAAGAGGGAAGGAGCGCTGACAGTAAGAAGTCGGTGAATCAGATCAATAACACGTTATTTTCTGATTGTTTCACAGCGGTTACGTTCAACAATGAGTAATAATAACATACACAATAGCCGGTCAACTTATCGGAATATATATATATTCCGCATATTGATAGCGTCTCCATGACGCCTGCAAATGAGACGTGTTCTCCTGGAAGAGCGCGCACTAGAGAGTGACAGTGCGTGTGTGTGTGTGTGTGTGTGTGTTTGTGTGACTATAAATGCAGCGCGTGTGAGAGCAAAGCGTCCTTATAAACTCTGTGTTGCTGCTGATTAGACCGATCGCACCCCCCTGCCCCCGCCCCCGGACAGACACCTAGTGTAACACCCCCCCCACCCCCCCTGCAGGTTGGGATGTCTGACTGTGGGTCGCGTCCTCACTCCGCATTGTGTATGTTGCGCTCGTCTCGCGCGCTTGCAGGATCACGTCCAACAACTGGCAACCCGCGTGAACGTCAACTCTGGCAGGAGGGGGCGAGGAGTGACAGCTCTCTCCAGTGTTTTGAACGTGGGCTGCAGTACCATTTCTAAACACTTGGTGCCAGAGTTACATACTTCATCTTTAAATGATGATACAGAACAACACAGGAGCAGCATTTGTTTAGTGCCTTTCTAATTTTCTGACTTCTCAAAGCGCTTTTACACTACAAGCCATCCATTCACACACACATTCATATGCAGGCAGGCTACCATGCAGGGTGCCTACTCATCAAGAGGAGATAATGAGGCACACACACATTCACACACTGATGGCACAGCCTTCAGAAGCAATTTAGCAATTTAGGGTTCAGTATCTTGCCCAAAGAAACTTCGACATGTGGACAGGAGAAGCTGGGAGTTGAACTGCCAATCTTCTGATTAGAGGACAGACTGCGCTACCTCCTGAGCCACAGGCAAATGCTACCAGTTGGAGGTGGAAAGTGTATGATCATCAGCCACATGACCAAATGTCCCTCCTCGACGCAATAGATACAAGCTGCAGCAATATCTCAGTTGAAGACTGCCAGGTGTGAATAAGACATGCCAAGCATTTCTATCCAAGGTGCATAGTGAGACACGCCATAAGATGTGATGTGGACGAGAACATGTAGCCAAATTCTGAGGATCATATTGATTAGTTTTTTCCATTCTGTGCCTTTTTTTTACTGTAATTTTGTATTTTATTTTAACACATTAGGAACCAAAGGCCACGTATGTTGGATTTTTATTGTTGATCACTGGTAATACAGTGAAGCTTTTACTGCAGCCGTTCTGTCACTATTTTCTTTTCTACTATACATTCTATAAAATAAATATGACTCATTTACTTTTACTAGATAATATGTTGGCAAAAATGCACATATTCAGCACTGAATATAAGATTGGTTTACAGTAAAAGTAAACTGACCGAGCCAGCATGTCCATGTGGGCCCAATATATACATAAGGGTTAAATCTGAGCTGTAATATGCGTCCCATGTAGCCTGGGTAAACCCATGCTCTCATACGAGCGATATTCTACTTCTCTGTGAATGTTAGCATGGCCACCAAGACAAAATCTTCGCCTGAGATAGGTAACCAATCACAGAACGTGGAGGCGAGCTCAAGACGATGATGACCGTAGAGCGACTCTGTTTACATCCAGCATGGCGGCCACGGAGGTGCAGCAACCGTTCGAAGCAGCAGTACATTGTGTGCTAAATAAATTGGCAGGCAAGTGGGTTCTGACTGGGTTTCAGTTGGGGCCCAACTGGGTGAGTAACACATGTGGGGCCCATGTTTCTGAAACAATACAATTTGCCCTGCTTATGCCCATGCCCACTTACATCCCTTATGCTCATACAGTCAGCCCATGTGGGCTTCACATGTAGGGCCCATGTTACTGAAACCATGTGGGACCTGCAAAATTTGCCCAGTTCAAGCCCATGGCCACACAGTACCCACGTAGCCCACATTTAACCCATGTGGGGCCCACATGGACATGCTGGCTGGGGAATTATTAAAAAATTCCCAATATTGTCTGTTGTATGCAGGTTGAACTGAAATATCAAAAAACTAATTCAGTTCTTGTGATGCCATCCACTGTAAGTATTTTGAAAGTCATGCTATGATTGGCCACATGTTGTATGTTGGCTATATGTGTTTTGATAGTCAGAGTATTTAGAGAAAGTTGTTGTTTTTTTTAAATTTTGAAATGTAGAGTTGGTATTTAATGAACAAAGCTGGTCTAAAAAATGTACTTTAAAATGGCAAGTTAATTAATAATGTAGATCATCAAAACAAGCTATGAACTGTTTAAAAAAAAAGGATGTGATGGGATGTAAAAAGCAGGTTGCTGGTTCTCATTGAGCAATAACCTTTTCATCTCAGCAAGAACCAGAAAACTTCTCCACTGTTTCCTCACATTAAAATAAAGGTTCGGGGGTATTAAGATTTTTAGGCTGACATTGACATAAATTTGATCTAATAGTGTCTCTTTTATCTCTGAAGTGCACTGCAGATTCTTCGCATTTAGAGTTGGTAGACTTACTGCTAGACTTCTTTAAAACAGGTTTAATTAAACAGTCAGTGGTTTAAAGGGGATTTTGGGATTATTCTGGTTGTTGGTTGTCAATTTTGAGAGGTGTGCTTATCTTGCATGTTTAATTGCCTCATTTCTAAATCGTCAGCTCCACATGTAACATTTTATTATTGGCTAATAATTTATTCATTATCCATATCTTTTTCTGCTGCTTGGCAGTTTCTCCTTAATTGTTTAATTTCCTTGTTGCTCCAGGGAGGAATCATGTTAGATGTAATTGTTTTAAGTTTTAATATATCTACAATAAAATCACAAGAGGAGTGTAAAACGTCTGGAGGAAATGTGCAGCCACTTCAGTTATAGATAGTGTTTCCTGACAGTAAAAAAGATAAAGAAATGATCAGCGATGCCTACATCCACAACTGAAGACACACTGGCAGACGGGACCTGGAGCTAAAGTGTGGCCTGTATTATGAGGGGCTGCTTAACATGTTGGATACAAATCATTCAAATCAGCAAATTTAAACATTCCAAAGCAAAAGTGTCTGATTGATGGTCTACATTGTGGTGCCTTATCACACAGATACTGCTGTCCATCCATAAGTCACATGTGTTGAGTGGGACCAGAGAGAGAGCACACCAGGTAGCAGTGTTAACACTTACTGTTTGAGGGTCAAATTTGACCCATTTTTACATTTGAGTGCTGTAAAAACATCATATACATTTTTTTTTTAACTAGACTGATAGCTGATACACATTTTTATATATGCAAATGTACACATTTGACCTGTTACTCTGAAATAAGTTTAAAAATCAGCATTCAAACATGTTTATTGTATTCATGTTATTCTATAAAATGTTCTCCTGGACCATACAACAGTGATTGTGAATGTCTTTTTTCCATAAGATGAATCAAACACTTATTAATGACTGATGGAGAATTTATGAATCTGAATAGGTGTGGTGACTACTTATGAGTCAGAATATGAACACTATGTAAGAGTTAAATGCTCTGCACTGATACTTGTTTACTTCAGAACTGATTTTAAGATCTTTTTTATTATTTTATAAAGCTCTTAATGGTTGTGGTCCTAACTATTTATGAGACTTGCTTTTATCTCATGAACCCTGCAGAACCCTCAGGTCTTCTGGTAGTTGTCTTTTAATTTTCTCTAAGTCAGAATAAAAACCCACAGTGAGGCATCCTTTTATTATTGCAGTCCTGGTCTTTGGAGCAGCCTCCTGCAGACCTGAGGTCTTCATATGTAAGTAAACTCAAGACCCTTTTAGTCTGGCTTTTAATTGAACTTTAATTGTCTATTTATGTAAGTATTTTAGTCTTATTTACTTCTTGGTATTGATTTTATTTTTTGGATTGTTTTCCTTTTAATGGCTATATTTCTTTTAGTAGTTTATAATTTTGTCTTGTGATCTACTCACTTACTTTTAATCTATTTGCAGTCTATATGTTATTTTTTCCCTTTTTTCCAAACTCACTTTTTTCTTTCATTTATTTAGCTATTGTGAGTTTCTATCTATTGTTGGTGTTCCCTCATTGTAAATTGATTAGATTAATACTTGTCTTAAATATAAAGTGGATGGGGGTGGGGATAGTAATATGGCAGGATCCCCAGCTGGGTTTGAACCAGGGGCACTCTCTGGTTCTCTGTGAGCACAGTCTTGCATATTTTTTCTCCCTCCCCCCGTGTCATCTACGAGTCAGCCGGACACATGTGAAAGCCCCTTGTTGTTAGCAGTCACAACCCTGCACTGCCTGCAGACACTCAGGTCCTTGCAGAGCTGAGAGAGACAAACATGACGAGAGAGAACAATGAACTTGAATGGTGTTTTCTCATTTCAACTCCTCTGGTTATGTGCTAGGTTGTGACGGTCCCCTGGCCCGTCTCTTATTTTGTTTTTGTCTTTGTGCTGCTGGTATCTGGAGGGAGTCTTGTGACCTTGTGACCTTTGTTGGAAGCACTTGGGCACTGTGTTGCCAGCCTATAAAACACTAACCTTCCTAGCCTAGGAGCTCTCTCTCTGCTCCCTCTGTTTATTTTCTGTTATTATTTACCAAATTATTATTGTAATATGTTTTGGTGACTGTGCTGGTTTTTCAGTTTCACCCTTCTTTCTGTCAATAAACTGACATTCGACGATATCAGTCTCCAGTGCGATTAGATCTAATACCAGTGATCATAATGCTAAGTGGACTGTTCTTACAGAGCACTTTTCTAGTCTTTTTCATCACTCACAGCACTTTTACACTACATGTCACATTCAACCATTCACACACATTCATACACTGATGACAGGAGCTACCACACAGGGTGTCAACCTGCTCATCAGGAGGGAGACTAACCATTCATACACCATTGGCGCAGCCATCAGAAGCAATTTGGGGTAAAGTATCTTGCCCAAAGACACGTCAACATCTGGACTGAAGAATCGAACTGCCGATCTTGCGATTGGTGGACGAATGCTCTGCCTCTTGAGTCACAGCCACTTTGAAAACTAGGTGTACAAATCAGCAATACAGGACACATTTACTGCTACCACTGTGGTACTCTACACTAATGTTGTATTGTATTGTGTTAGTTTTTTTTTGGTATTGCCAAACTTCCCCTTGACGGACAATAAAGCTCTGAGCTGAACTACTACTTGAATCCTTGGCACAAAAGGACTCACTTGCTAGTGGAACCAAAATACTGCAGGTGCAGCTCATTTCAAGGCTTTACTACCAATTCAGGATACTTGCTGGGTTCAATACAGGACTCACATTCTTCCCTGTTTGTTTGTTGTCAGTTTTGTGGAGAAAATTCCTCAGTTTTGTTTTATACTGGTTGTATAAAACTGTTAAGTCTGATTGATTTCTTGTATACAAACTGGAAAAACTATATTATAAAAACAAGTAGCACACTAATCTCACAGCATACTACAGTTAGTAATTAGTGTGAAATTGGAACACAGCGTATACACTGGATTCATTTTGTTGGTTTGCAACATGGGGTTCAATGTAGATGAAACGAATGAAAAAGCTTCATCACAGAAACATTGTCATTTAGTTTTATTTTCCTTATCAAATAAACATAATATCCAAATCACATGTTCAAAACAAACTGTCCTCTGGCTGCAGTTGAAGAACTGATGAAATGAACTCAAGTATTTCTTTTGAAAACATTTTTAAGCGTGTCCCAGTTCTTGAGCAAAGTTTAGCTTTGGGACGTTCTGCTGGTGTTATCCAGCTCCTACACACACACAAACCTCGGAGACAGTCGAACTTCAAAGACGTTGGAGGATAAAATGTGTCAGTCTCTGTCTGCTTTGGTGTCTCTTCACTCTGAGATGATCTTCAGTGCATGTGGATAACAGAGAAGAGTATATCTGTGTACAGTTTTCTCCTACCATTTTTCACTAAATGCTGACTAGTGGGGGAAACTGATAGTAAGGAGATTTATTGTAAGTGCTTTATCTGTGCATTCACACTGAGAGCAGCACAACAACACAAATCCCTCAACACTCACTTCCTGCAGACCAAAACAGGAAAACAGTTTGAGTTAGCATTTTCACCAAGGTTACTGGGTGAGAAGTTGGCCATGAATGGACTTTTTTGCATGAATCAACTGACCAATCAATTTGCGGCTGCATGCTGAAATTTCCATAATACTGGACCAGTTCTCAAATGATGGAAAGTAGGGTCCTGGGTTTCCCTTCAAGAAAAAGAGTCAAAGCTACAACTCAAACTGAAATATTTGGAAAGTGGCGACGTGTCATTTGGGGCAGCCTACCTGCTGGGTGAGTCTGACAGCAGGAATAGCATGAAGAGAGGAGAGAAAGGAACTGACTCAGCTTCAACTTGCTCACCTGTAGAGAAAAGTGAGAATGAGTGGAAACTAGGGGTGTGACGAGATCTCGACGAGACGATATTTCTCGTCGAAGTGAATTTTGTCTCGCGAACAGGCGGGGAGTTCCGGTCCCCTGAAATGAGGCCAACGCGAAAGTAACTTAAAACTGTATTCTATCAAAAGGCCACCAGGGGGCGACCGTTTTGGTGTCAAAAGGACTTCCGTCTCTATACAAGTCAATGGGGAATTCACCAACTGCTCACTTGATTTCTAACCTCAGTAAACGTTTTCACAATGTGTTTATGGTCTCAATCGCTAGTTTAAAGCCTTCTTCAATGCAGTATGATGTTCATTTGTGAAATTTTGGCCTCCCTGATTTTATATTTGACGATAAAGCAGGGTATGCATTAGGGCGTGGCTACGTCATGATTGACAGGTTGATTGGTTCACAGGTTCAGGAGCGCGGACAGATAGACTGCAGGAAATAACCGTGAACTTGTTTCACACCGACAGTTTTCTCCTGAGTTTTGTGGTTATAGTCGTAACAGCTAACTTGGTTAGCATCACCAACTTGCCGGTGTAGACTGTGGTAGATCCAGCCCTCCCAACCTCCCCTGCTCCGTCCTCTTGCTCCTCCTGATGCCCATATAAGTAGAATCCGTGTTTTTATTTTTCCCGGCATGCACCTGAAATTTTCAAGAAGGCGCTGCCCAGATCCGAAATTGGCCTCCAAGCAGCAGTCCACAAACCAATGGGTGACATCATGGATGTTACGTCATTTCTTATATACAGTCTATGCTCGCAAAGCTATAATTAAGGGTCGCACCCCAAAAGTCATTAATATATGTTGTTAATCCTTCGGTTTGATTAATGTTGTGGAAAAAAGACATCCACAATCACTATTTTATTGTCCAGGAGAACTACTTGTCACATATACACATACACACTCGGATCAACCATTTCTTGTTTCTTTGAGTTAACTCTATTTTTCAATCTATTTTAGTTTTCTCTCTCTAGGTTACTTTAACATAGTTATTCCTAGTCATTTCTATTAACTTCAGTCTTATTATTGGTTTACTTTGACCAGAAACACAAATATCTCACATTAACACATCAAATTGCATTATTAATATATCTCAAAACAAAATAAAATAAAACTTCTCAAATTCAAACTTAAAATTTCACTGTTCAGTGTACAATCAGCTTCAAACTTCAATATAACATTCCTTTGGTTAAGGGTCTTTAACTGTCAATACCATCCATTGCAGTTAGCAGTGATCAGTGGAAGATGATTCAATGATTATATCAATGCAATAGTATTATTTAAATATTGCCAACGTAGCACATAAGGATTAAATGTTAATATAGTGACATTTATCTATTGATTCATAAACAAATAGCTTATAACCTGTATCTCATTTATTCATTAAAAACTGCTTATTGCTTCAAGCCTCTCTTTATCGCTCACAGAGCAGCTGCCATGGCAGACTCCTCAGCCCCAAGCTGATGTACCCCAAAGCAAGCAACCTACACCTGCTGCATAACATAGTGAAGACACCATTAACACAGAGATTAGCCGCAGGCAGCAACTTAGCAACCTGACTGTGAATACAAACCACCAGTGTCACCTCAATCATGTATTAAAGAGGGACACCCAGCAACAGTGGAAAAGGAAGATAAACACTCCTTGAAGTATTTATTTCCTGGCTTATCACACTAATCAATTGAATTGAATGAGGTGCACATGTGAGGCACTGAAGTGGGTGTGTATTTTTAACCAGACAGTTACATTTGGTTGCCTGCTTTGTCAGTTTTGTCACTATAACCACGTTGGCATATACTGTATCTCAAGGTACCTCTGTGCCTATCTACAGCCTCACTGAGATGCTTTTGTTTTCAGCAAAGCTCTAACTGCATGTGTGACTGAAGTGTAATGCAAAATTGAATTCATATGATAGAAATATTCATGTTTAGAGGATTTGCTTCAGTTCAATCAACCTGGCTGAGAGCAACTTTTTAGGTTAAATCCAAACCCTACTCTGAGTCCAGACTCCAAAATCCACGCCTAACTGTTCCAACAGAAAACACATACAGCCAACCTTTCATTAAAAATGTGATTATGATGAACTGATAATATAGGTGATGCAATAGAAAGGGTCTTGATTCAGTGGATGTCTGCACATCCAATATGTGTTGCGTCATTCTAATCAGAACCACAAATGTCAACCTCATTAATGAGCTAAACGGAAATTCCGTGGATCATAAAAGTCATTAGGATACGTGGCAATTATTTACAGAAAATGTTACATCAATCAATCTTGTAGTTATTGAGATATTTTAGGCTGGACCAAAGAGGTGGTCTGTCTGACTGACCCATATTACCATCCCTAGAGCCCCACCACAAGTATAAGCTTTTCTCATTGAATCACTGTTAACTTCTTCGAAGGTCTATTGTGTAATTGAATCATGTAAAAGGATTAAACAGATGGAGTTTATTCTAATCCATTATATAATCTTTATTTGTGAGGGATTCTCTGAAGTGATTACTAGCTTCTCCCAGCGTAGAGGATTAGTTAGCATTTGTTGGGAGATTGCTGTCGTCCTATTGTCTTTTAGGACAGAGGTCAGCAATCAGGTTCAACTAAACTGTATCAGTCTAGGGTTGCTAACACCTGTTATCCAGCCAGCCCAACACTTTGGTACTTTCCTCAGCTCTTTTTCTACCAGGTTACCATGTGAACTACCCTGGTTAAAAGTGATCCTGCTTCATGGTAAGTTCTTTGTTTTGGGGCCATGTTCACAAAATATCTTCTGGTTATAAGCAACTACTGACTTGCAGAGTTAGAAGAAACTCCTAAAAATTAGAGGCATGTCAGTCCTATCTGTAAGACTGTTAAGTTTTGGATTACGAAGTGAACTGGCCAGACATCTGTACAAACATGTAGGGGAAATCAGGATCAGAGAGCTCACTGAACAACATTACATGTGTTGTAAGACATAGAAAGACAGATGTGTGTGAGCTGTGAGCTATTATTAGCTAATATAAGCGAAACGCGTATGCATGTGTGAATGTATGTCAGGATATCGCCAATTCCGATAGGAGGGCTGATATTATCGGACATCCCTACCTTTAAGGTATCGACTGAAAATCAATACCAAGTAGTATGGAAACGTCTCCCGTCAAACAATACCTACAATCGATCCTTTTTGCACCCAGAGCTAGAAAATATGAATATTTGTCTGAACTTGCTCACAGCCAATGAAGGCAAGCAGTCTTCGATTTAATGTAACATTTGATTGGTCCACTGCCACAGCAGTTACAAATTGTCTGTGGTGGTGAAGTCATGGTGAATTTGAGTTAGTGCACTTAGCAGTTCAGAAGCCACCTAAACACTCTGAAGTGTGGCTACACTACACGTTGTTACACCAGATAAAAGCAAGTACACAACAAGTTTTGGATATTGTTTTATTGATGGAATAAAACTGATCATGTGTGTTTTATCAGAGGTTCAGAATTTTAAAGATTGCGGATGTTGGGGAACTAGTGTGAGTTGCACTTGAGTCCATCTCACTCACGACTGAACTCTGATCCACTGACTGAACCCACTGGAGACCACAGCAGTAACAGCTCACTGTCTAAAAACACATCAGGAGTGTGCAGCCATGCTTGCAGCTCTGTGAGGCTGTAATTCAGGCAAAGTGGTACTTTGAGCTACATCTTGACCAATTGTCCAATCATAGTATGGCAACTGTAGCTAGGCACAGCAGGTCTGTCAACCTTTGGATTTCTCCACATGTAGAAGCTTTGTGCATGGAGCTGTAGTAAGAATCAGGGGCTGTGTTACAGTCAGTGGAGATCCAGGGCTTATCCATGAAACTAGCTTAAAGATCAGTGTAGCATAAAGTCTGCTGGGAGAGGATCTGTGCATTGGATCCCTTTTAGTATTTATATTTTAATGTTCAGGCCACGAAATGTCCTGATTACAGACTCAACGTTCCATGTCCCCTGTTAACCTTGCTGAAATAATAATAATAATAATAATAATGACGATGACAATGATGAAGATGATGATGATGATGATTGATGATGATTACGATGATGACAATAATGATAATAATGATAATGAAGATGATAATAATAATGATATTGATAATGATGATGATAAAACTATTTATAGAGCACCTTTCATACAAGCAATATATCTCAAAGTGCTTTCCAGATAAAAAATTAAAATACAATACAATAAAACAACAGCAAATAAACAAATGAAATACTAAAATTAGACAATTTGTAAAAATAAGTGAAAATGACAGTAATTAAAAGCCAGTTTAAATAAATAAGTTTCCACATCTCTTCTAGCTTTAGGTAGAGTATTCTATCCTTTCCAGCACTTCCTGTCTTCTTGTGTGCATAGTATGTGTATTTAAAAACCCAGCAGTAAATGATCTGAGAGCTTGTGAAGGATTGTAAAACAACAGAGGGTGTGCGATGTAGGCCGGTCCCAAACCATTTACAGCTTTAAAAACAAGTCAAAGAAGCTTCAAATCTATTCTAAAAGATACTGGAAGCTAATGAAGTGCAACTGAAACTGGAGTCATATGCACAGATGATAAGGTATCTAGAGCACATATTGTACATTTATGTTTATTCCTTTAATGGTTGAATTATGGTTTCAGGATGAACTGTGTCCAATACAGAAACGGAGGACAGTTCATCTGCTCATATAATAAAGTGACTCCTGAGGTAAAAGAGGTTCAGAGTTCTTCTTTTAGCCTAGTTTGTCAGTGTATTAACATGTCTGTCCTTACACAACTCTGGCTGGTGTTTTAGTTATTTATGTGTTTGGGGGTCTTGAGCAGTCAGTGTAATGAGGTTAGCTTTATTGAGGTTGGATTTTTGTACTTACCATCTGCAAAACCTAATGCACATTTTATTGTGTCCTTAGGCAGAGCTCTGTTGGGGAGGTGGTTTGTGTGGCTTCTCAGCTCAGAGGTCTGTTGGACAAATAGACCACCGTAATTCAAACACAGATAACTGTAAACAAACAGCCTTCGCCTCCTTATAACATATCAATGAAACCAATTAAAACAGAACTATAATTTAATCAGTGTACAAGAAATTCATCCCAACCAGTAATATAATTGAATTGCCATCTTATGTGACTTCACTGATTAAAGATGGCACACTTTATGGAACAATACATTCAATATTTCTCAAGTACACCATTATTCAAATAGACCAATCAATAACCTGCACCTACCAATGTACAATACATGTAAAGGACAGTATCCAATAAGATACTGTGAGCCCAATTATAGAATATACTTCTACATGTACATAATCCAGATTATTGTTATGTTTTGTGAATTGATTTATTTGTTTCTGTTATTTTGTATTTAACTTATAATTTTTGCTGTTTTGCTTTATTATATTTCACAATGTTTGTACATAATATTATTTAGGTAAATTATATTTATGTTCATTTTTGATATTCTACTTTGCGATGCAGAATTGTGTCTTATAGGTGAAGTTTTAAGATAAACCCATAGTAGGTTTCTACCTCACCTGCAGATGTGTTTT
This sequence comes from Scomber scombrus, assembly GCF_963691925.1. Lineage (NCBI taxonomy): Eukaryota > Metazoa > Chordata > Actinopteri > Scombriformes > Scombridae > Scomber > Scomber scombrus. The sequence goes on along the minus strand of NC_084982.1, from coordinate 1,338,965 downwards.
ATTTTTCTCAAACTTTTATTTTACAAATGTGCAAATAAACCAATAAACAATACGCAATATTCAGCAACTTTATGGCAAACAGAAGAAAATCCTCCTTCCAGTTTTAAACAAGTATTGGAGCCTCTGTGTTTGAAATACAAACTAATAAATGATTGTATTAAACACACCTGCAAGGCTCCGTCACCAGTGGCATACTGGTTTGGGATCTGGGCAGGGGTCGAGTCAGCTGGTTGGACTGGTGACTTTAACACATCAGTATAATCTCACCAGGACATGTTGGCATCAGTTATGTCATTAAGTTTAATTCATTTTAATGTCGATGACATAGTGTTACATACATAAAATCATTCTACATTTGAACTTAGACAGACAATGCTCATTGCACAAAGTTTACAATTTAGTTCTGATGAACATCATTGTCTGTGCTCAGAATTCAATTCATTTATCATTCCCTTGAAGAGATTTGGGAATGTTTACATTCACTGTTAGTCCTCCTAAAAGCTTTCTCTGGAAATGCTAAAAGTGACTCCGTTTCAAGCTTATGCCTTCAAAGTACATTTCGGGAAAAAAATTAATAATCATTCCTTCAAATACAAAAGAGCCTTCACAAGGCTTGGTGCTCAGCCCCTGATTAAATTGAAGTGAATGGTTAGGAGGTGGTTTGATTAAATGAGGTTAGAAAGTTAACTGAAGAGTACATTTACTTGCAATCATTCTAAACAGAGTCTAGGTTATCATTCAAAAACCTTACTTAAAATTAAAGCGTAAACTACTATCTAGAAATCTAACTTTTAATTGTTTATTCATCTAAAATGTAACTTGGCTTATTACGTTTGCTGGGTAAAAGTGACAATCCAAAACATCCTTTTCATGTCTCCTATCCCCGGCAAATCAGTTTTCTGTCACATTCTGACAAGAAAATCTAGCATTCCTCGTCCATGTTTAAGAGAATGTATGTTTACTGCTTAAATTCAGCACATAATTATCAGCAACAGTGATTTTGAAAAAAGGCAGTTTAAAAAATAACTAAATTATTTGAAAATACAAATTATAAATAATGAATCTCAGCTTGTCCATGTATGTAGCCATTCTTTCAAAAATGACTAAATCTGCCACCATGCAGGAACAGAAAACTCATTTGGTATGGATTGTAATAGATTGGTATTTAATAGTATTGCCAGTTTGCACTTGAGGAAGGGCATCTGCCTGAAGTATCTGTGCATCATTTCATTGGAGAACTGTCCTCCTGATAAATGTTGTCTATGGAACAGAGCATGATAACTCTCTTTTATTGTTTCGCTGCATCAGAGTCCAGCTGCATTACAACTACAGTGTAATGATGTAAAACTTAATTTATATGCATTTCAGCCAGGACTCAATTCAATCCTAACTGGCCTTGTTAACAGTGCAGGACACAGTCCCACTGTTGGGATATTGTTCCGTTTTTCCGTTGGCAGATACCATATGAGAGAAGGAGTAAACTACATCACCATTAAAATATTGAAGTGTCTTTGGGTGTATGTGAAATGTGAAGTCCCGCAATGCAATACATTAATACGTTTAAAAAAAAAGGTGCAAATATGATAATAATATTCCAAATCGTTCTTCTGTGGCTGTGCTCACACCTTCATCAGTTCAGAGGTCGACGATGCCAACTGTCCAAATACAGAGCAAATGTTTGCCAGAACGTGTGCATTGTCTTTGTGGTTTAAATCAGAAGCTGTTAGAGTGAAGGAAATAATGTAAATACACACACTGTTGATATTGATCCAGGGTTATCCTATAGCAATCCACAATGAGTTTCTCTGAGGAAGATTCAGAAAGTATCTACCTACTGTCGCCCACTTTCATGCAGCCTCACATTTACATATCAAAGTGACATTAAGAGTGTTTGTGGGCTTAGAAAAGAAGTGATGAGAATAGTTTGAATTTTTTGACTGTCCCACCAACACCCACCAATTCATGTGCTATGGACTTCCATTGGCCCATTGTGTCTTATAGTTCCCTAACAGAACATCTCTCCATCTTTATGGACTCTCATAACAAGAACCTTGCAAAAGCCACCACTGATATGTTAAGCAGTAACATTAATGTTGATGATAATGATTTACTACTAACCACTGTTGTCAATTCACTATATAGCTGTATTCCACATGAGGATGGCTTGAGTGTTTGCAATATTAGTACAAAGTGTTGCTTATAGACTTTGTAGTCAATGTAATTCAGATGATTTTGACCAAGAACTTCTTCTGTTTTGACGACTCCTTTTTTCTACAAACAGATGGAACTGTCATGGGTTCCTGCATGGCTCCAAATGATGCACCTTTGTCTTTGGGGAAAATTTGAAATGGATTTGACATGGATTATAACAACAACCCCTTTAGTCAGCACATTACATTTTGGGGCAGATACATTGACGACATTTCCCTTGTGTTAATTGGTCATTTTGAAAAATTGGATGAATTCAGATTCTATTTAAACAGCTTGAGGCTAACCCTCATATTTTACATGAATTTCAGTCCCAAAGTCATCAAATTTCTGGATAAATTAAAAATGGGCACAGATTAGAGCTGTGTATCTATACTACACCCACTGACGGAACACCTTATTTACTAGAAGCAGTTTTCATCCTAACCCACTAAAAGGAGGTCTTCAATTAAGCCAGTTTTACAGGTTGTGAAGAATCTGTTCCTCTGAGAAAGACCTCAGTGGATCTCAAAAATAAATTCCTAACAAGAGGTAGGTTGAATGTGCTTACAATAAAGCCAGACAGAGATCTAGAGAATCTTTGAAGCCGGCAAGTAAGTCAAACAGAAGCCTTTAACCTTTCGCAGGTAGAATCTAGTCTAAGGTCTGGCACATTTTAAGTTCTGATGAAAGAGTTGGAAATTTAACACCAGCCCCTTTTTGCATATAAGAGAGAAAAAAAACCTCAAAGACATTGTAGTCTCTTCAGATTTAAAAAGCCATCAAAAAGTGAATGACAACCTGAATAACACAACTTACAGTGAAGAGTTCAGACCTAATCAGGACACACCATTCATGTAAAGAGAATAAATCATTGTGCAACCAGAGGAATTGTTTATATGTTAAATGTCCATGTGGTTTGAAATATGTGGGAAACAACCTTACAAACATTCATATTTGAACTCAAAAGCCCCATTACCAAGATTTAACTTCTGCTGTAGTAAAACATTTTTCAAACACACGATATCCAATCTACACTCCAAAGGCACTGAAAAGGTACATTGTAGTAAGCAAGGGGGAAATCTAAATCTGTCTATTTTGAAGTGTGGATTTAATGAAGAGCTGGATTTGAGATGCTTCCTCACAAACTGAGTTTAATTGTCATGATGTGGTTTTGTAAATCATTTTGTCTGACATTGTATTATTTCTTTTTTCGGGGTATGTTTTTCAGACTTGAGTGATACAACTCAATGAAACTAGGGAAGAGTGTCATGTTAGGCAAGTTTAGAGAACTATGCTATTAGGTAGTTCTGTATGTAACTTGTTAAAGACTACATGTATTTATTTATTTATTTATTGATGTTTTATTTCAAGCTGGAATGATGCTACGTGATGTGATCCAAAGTTTATAAATCATTCTATGTAACATGAAGAGGGTGCTATAACATAGAAAGCAAGCTGAGATGGTCAGACAGGTGATTTATATTGACTTGATAATTGAAGTGATTACCCAATAGGATGCTGTGTGTTTTTTGAGAATATTGTGAGATTACTTAAACTGTGTTTGTAACATTATATTCTTGCTTGGGCCCCTGAAGGTAGTCAAACATTGGGTCCTTTTTCAATATGATATTTTATGGCCAAATACCTACTAAACTAAAGACATTCCCATCAGCCACAGCTATTTTGGAGAGAAATGTTGGTATGCTAACATGCTAGAGCTAAAGGGACCATTATATTTGTACATTTTCTATTGCGAAATTTAATAAAGATCTTTTTTTGTTAGCATTTAGCTGAAAGAGACTGACAAAACCAAACTTACAGTACCCACACATACACACACACACACACACACACACACACACTGGTATTACTGGCAGTGAGTGTGTGTGCGTGTATGTGTGTGACTACAGTGTGTCCGGTACTATTGCGTCTCTTTATCTTTTGTAAAAATACAGTGGCCGTGATTTTAATGAGAAACACTGCAAAACATTAGACACACACACACACACACACACGCACACACAAACCAACACAATCACTCTCTCACACACACACACACACACACACACAGAGTCTCCATTCCTGCGTCTCTGTCATAATATAAAGTCATGATATAAAAGCCTCCTCATACAGCATTGATTGCTGGTGCATTTTATGCTGCAAAAAATCATTTAGATTCAGGTTGTGTCATAAAATCCAGCAGCATTTATGTGTCAGAGGGAAATGTTCCACTGCAGGTTGTCAGTGTAATGTTGAGGCAATAAACATCTCGTAATGGAAATAGATCTCTAGTGGGTGAATTAATGTCTATGTATCTTTATGAAGTGGAAAAAAACTGATGATGAATAGCAGTACACACACAGACAGACAGAGTGTGATGTCATGGTGTGTGGATTGGAATGACTGTTGGCCAATGTTGTTATCTATCTTTTGAAGAGAAATGAATCATGTGCATTAACTGTGTACCCCAGAGTATTATGTTTATATTCTTTCTTTCTGTGATAGACAGAGATGATAGGCAGGTTTAACTGTCTAGACACAGAATGAAAACACAACTATGCTCTGCAGTCAGTAATAGCTGAGTCATTTACATGATTTATTTAATGTATGTTATCTATGCAGCATACATTATTATGTGAAAGTAGAAAATGTACAGCGTTGATGTTTTGCCCCTGATCTTCTCACTGCCCACGAGGAAGCACCAAGCTCAACACAGCAGAGACTGATCATAATCCATAGAGCACGAAGAGTCACTGAATGGTTTGATGAGTATGAAAATGATGTGAATCCTATGCTATGGCCTTCACTGTCACCACATCTCAACCCAACTGAACACCTACCAACACCTTAATAACACACTTTATGTAGGGTTTCCTTTCATTTATCCCATATCTGTGGGTGGGTGAAGCACTAAACAAATAATAAATTAAATATGCAGTACATACATATACACATACAGTATACACACACACACACACACACATATATATATATATATAAAATGCGGGCACGGTCTTGAACTAGGCAAATTTTGCAGGTCCCACATGGTTTCAGTGACATGTGGGCCCTACATGTGAAGCCCAAATGGGCTGACTGTATGAGCCCCATAAGTGATGTGGGCTAAGTGGGCATGGGCATAAACTGGGCAAATTATATGGGCCCCATATTGTTTAAAAAACATGGGCCCCACAAGTGTAACTCACCCAGTTGGGCCCCACCTGAAACCCAGTCAGAACCCACTTGAAGCCCATGTGGTTAAAAACAGGTGGAGCCACCATGGAAACTACAGACAAACCTATGTGGAACACATATGTACAGTGAACCCTCGCTATAACGCGGTTCACTTTTCACGGTCTCGCTGCTTCACGGATTTGCATCATGCATTGTGTTCTGCATTCTGATTGGCTAAACAGTCTCTCCGCGTCTTCTCTACCTGTGTGTCAATAACGTTATGGTTTAATATGTACACGTACGTAAATCCGCTTGCCAAATTGAAGTTTGCTAATTCTCTTGCAATTTCAAGTTTCTCTAAAACCCATAATGTCGACAAAACGTTCTGCACCGACAAAGGCACTTGCGGTCGGGCCCAAAAGGCACAGAGCGGAGTCAGGATGCAGCGGCTCAGTCAGAACAGCAGTGAAATACTGTACTGTACACGTGAGTCACTATTTGTCCTACTGTACTTTTTTTTTTTTTTTTCATAATCATTTTTCATTTTCTCCCGTTCCAATCCGTCACGGTGGGGCGGTGCTGATCCCCGCAATATTAACCCTTCAGTTCGTATTGATGATTAAAATTATTATTTATTTATTTATAACTATATTATTTTACAGTACAGTACAGTAGTTATTTGTAAAAAAAAAACAAAAAAAACAAAAAAACAACAACAAACGTTTATACAGTACTTTTATTTGAGTATTTCATTGTATAATAACTGTAAAAAAAAATAAAGGTTTCTACTTCACGGATTTCGCCTATCGCGGGTTCTTTTTGGAACGTAAGCCCCGCGATAAACAAGGGTTCACTGTATATATGGGGCCCACATTGGACATGCTGGCTGGCTTTCTATGTAATGTAGTCCATGTGCAAAATTCAGTTTCTGTGCAATAGTCCAGTGTGCTGGACCACAGCTGTTCCTGTTGTCACAGTTATTGCTGTACACAGTCTGATGGCAGTGGGCATGAATGGGCACTTTGTCTTGCTCTTTGATGGAATTAGTCTGTGACTGAATGAAGTGCCCATTTGCCACAATTCACCATAGATAGAAGGGGTGTCAAGGATCGCATTGATCCTCATCCTGAACCTCATCCTGATCCTCATCCTCCTCTCCGCTACTGCTTACTGATTTTTGTAATGCTTGTTATTTTTCTTCTTTTTTAGGTGATTATGTAATGAGTGAAAAGTGTTACTGTTGGGAGACGCATGTCTGAGAGGTTTGTACATTTTTTTGTGTGAAATGAACTGTTGTACTGGACTGCATGTCCGTAAACACAAGAGCTGTTCACCAACAGCAAAACAAAACACATCACTCACACTCATCATATCAGATTAGAAACTAACATCTAAAACTTCTCAGAAACAGAGAAAAAAGGAGCTCTCGCTTTGCTTTTATCATTCCATCCAATGAGGCTCTGAAAGAACTTCATGTGCCCGAGGGCTTAAAATTTCCTTCAACCATGGGAGCATATAATCCTTCAGATAAAGTCAAAATAAGAAAATGAACTAAATAAGAACCAAGGCATGGAATCATTTATAAATGTACATCCTTTTTTACTTTTTCTTTGCTGAACCTGTTGTTGTCGTCCTCTCATTATTGTGGAAAAACGTGCTCTCTCCTCCTGATCTACTAGACTAAAGAATATTTAGTTGCTGCCAGGTGTAACAGTCAGGGTAAAGTGCTGTACTATTTGTTTCACTGTGTGTACATGCAGTGTGTGTTTTCTCTGCATGGTTGCTTATCTTGAGGATTTGTATATATGAAGGATGATAAACAAACTGCTGCTGTCTCCATTTCCATTTCAGCTATAGCCATTCAGTGTGTTTACATTCTGCAGTCATCTCTTTGTAGTAGTTTTCCCACTGTAGTGTCTCCTCTCCATATAAAACAAAGATTGCTTGGCACTTGAAAACTTTAAAGAGTCAGTACACATTCAAATTCTGCTAACTCCCTCTATGCCAGCATATTTAAAAACTTCGCTCACTAGAGGGCATGGCCTGGTCGCTACATATCTGTAAGGTGGTAAGGGGACACTGATCATAGCGACATTGAGAAATTCATTTTCAAATCCAAGAACACAAGAAAAAGCAGAAAATATCCTTTTTACATACCATATGCATCCTGTGTGATTGTTTGTACAGTGTAAAGAAAATGATTTAGTGTGTAGTTCCCCTTTAAAGGAGATGATGAAGAAGTAGGTCAAGAATATATGCAAAACAAATTACATTTGATAGATAGATAGATAGATAGATAGATAGATAGATAGATAGATAGATAGATAGATAGATAGATAGATAGATAGATAGATAGATAGATAGAATATCTGCTACCACTGGCACCAAATGTACTACCATACTGTATAAAGGGCAGAAATGTTGCTTGGCACTGGAAAAGTCTGTACAAGAAAAGGTTCTGTTTATTAAAGGGGACCTATTAAGCTTTTCCTTATATTCAGACAATGTCACAATGTCAGATGTTCATGTTAAAAGTGGCTGACGTGTCAAATAAGGAGGTAAAGGTATGTAGCAGTAATCCCTGGGAGCAAAAAATTAGCAGCTTCAGACTGCTCTGAACACTTAGTTTCCAACAGTTTTTTTCTACTTTCAGCCTGAGCTGACATCAGCTTGTGTTGGATTTCTATATATGGTCATTTGCTCCACATGCAGCACGCAACTTCACTGCTCTGCTAACATTTTTCCATCGTAGTCATGGTGAGCCATGAGTCAAGTGGAGCTGGCACACTGTGTGCGTTTTCCCATTACACACCTGTTGGAGGTCTGCTGGTTGCTCTTCATCATACATCATCAACATGGTAGCTTTTTCTGCTTGCACTGTTCCTTATATTATTTCTAATTGGTTGCTCAACAAAGGGCTCCAAAAATCTCCATGTTTTTTAGTTTCAACTGGTTTTCAGTGCAACTAGTGAAGCTCCGCTTATTTGGACACTCATTCTTCACAATAAAACTCCCCTGTTATTAGTCATTTAAACAAATCATCGGCTGTTCTCTCCCCTCCCTTGATGACATTGCCAGTAGCTGCTGTCTCAGCAGAGCCTCAGCCATCATCACAGACTGTACGCATCCTGGTCACCATCTGTTCCACCTTCTGCCCTCTGGGAGGCGCTACAGATCACTCAAAACCCAGACTACCAGATTCAATCACAGCCTTTTTCCTACAGCAATACGGACTCAAGTAACACAAATAATGCTCCTTCCGTGCAATACAATAACTGAATTGACTCTTCTTCTCCACGTGCAATATTCTTGTTTTTATTGATTGATTTTATTTTATTTATTTATGTTTGATCTGTGATCAGACATGGACAGGCCATCGGGCGTACCGGGCAATGCCCGGTGGGCCAACGCACAATTTTGGGCCGGGGCTGTCATAATTTAAAAAAATGTTTTTAATTATCAGCCGCGACGGTTGACGGACATTGGGCTAGTCCAATGAAATCTCTCACCACCTGCGTCTCCGCTTTCGATTGGCATGCATTTAAGTGTTTTACATTGCGCGATTCAATGTTGTCGACGCGGAGAGGAGAAAACTTAAAATATGTTATCAACAACAAATCACTGAGTGGTCGGCCTCAGAACGCGCTCATCTTTTTGAGATCTGAAGTCAGTCATGATTGGCCAAAATTGTTGTCAATCTTGACGCAGTACAGCAAGCAAACCTATCAAATTTCTTTGCGCATACAGGCAGGTACACACACGAAGGCTACACGCACACACACTCAGAAAGACACTGGAATGACACAGAAATTATGATAGCCCGTGGAATTAACAATGAAAATGTTTTGGGATGTGTGTACCTTCACTTAATAGTATCTGGGGATATTGTAATCTAATTATCTGGGGCTAAAAGCGTGCTAATGCTCAACATAGGAAATTATTACAGGACTCATTTTATTCAGTCAGACTTAAAACATGCATAATAATAGTAGCCTATAGAGTTTTGTGCACAACCTCCTCCTTGCTGGTTTGGAGGTGGTCACCCTAGTGTGTGTGTGTGTGTGTGTGTGTGTGTGTGTGTGTGTGTGTGTGTGTGTGAATTGCCTTTATAGCCTTTGTTTTCAAATAATGCTATGAGTAGACTCAGTGTCCAACTTACAGTGTTATTTTAGCTTTCCATAAAGTTATAGTTTGCAGGTGTTACAGCTCACAGTTATTATTATCATGTAATATTAGTGAAACATTGCTTTACCTAAATGGATGATAAATCATTGGTAGGTAACCAGACAAATAACACTAGTGAAATAAACATTTCTGCCTCTCTCACTTTCTCTGTGTTTTAGTCAAGCCATACTGTTAAAATAAGAGTGGAGGAGTCACAGGGAGATCAGGCAGTTGTAGATTATTTTAGCCGCCCTCATTCCACAAAGAGGCAGGAATTCATTAAGTTTCACCCACAACAGGATGCCACAAACCCTGTCGTCCAGAGGCTCTTCACTAGAACAGATGACATGGCATGGAAATGGCTGACTTATTGTGGTCAACGTCATGCTTTATTTTGTTTTCTTTGCCTTGCATTTAACAGACCCAATGATCCAACTGGATGTATGGTCTTACTGTAGGCCTAATTGTCTTATTTGTATTTGTATAATTGTATAAACAGTATATTTCATTAAACACTGAAAAGACATCTCTAGCAGTGTTTCTTTGAGACACACACACACACACACACACACACACACACACACACACACACACACACACACAGTCAAACGTCAGTGGTTTTCAACCTATGGGCCGGTATGGGAGGTATGGCAGGTGGGCCGCGAAATCCTTTTCTAAAAATCTAAAATATCATAGTTGTGTGGGACTGTGTGCCCAATGTATTGTTGAGTATGTCTTAAGAAGTATCTTTCAAAGCAAAGGGGGATGGTTGTGATTGGCTGCTGACTACAATCAGCTGCGGTTCGGACCGGTTGTTGTCATAGTGATGATAAAGCAAAGCTAGTTACCGTACGCTTAAAAAAAACAGCAGCAAAATGGATCGCTGGTTAGCAACAGGGCGACTTAAAAGAAGCGAGAGTAGTATTACAGATACAGAATCTACAAGTGATCATCCTGTTGCCAAACAAAAAAGAAAGGTCCGGCGAAAGTACAGCGATGAGTATCTGGGGTTGGGGTTTCATTGGACTGGCTCCGAGGCTGAACCACTACCACTGTGTCTGGTGTGCTTGGAGACACTGTCAAATGAGGCTCTGAAGCCGTGTAAACTACGCCGTCATCTCGAAACAAAACATGGAGAGTATGCCACCAAGCCTCTTCAGTTCTTTGAGAACAAGCTGAAGGAATATCAGAGCAAGAAAAAAGTAATGGAAGGTCGGGCTATGGGCAATGACAACGCAATTGCAGTGGAAACATCGTACCTGCTGTCCGAGCTAATCGCTAAGACCAGAAAATCACACACTGATGGCGAGACTTTTCTTCTTCCAGGTACTAAAATTATAGTGGAGAAGATGTTGGGAGAGAAGGCATTACAGCCTATTAAACTCATTTCACTGTCGGACAATACTGTCAAACGCAGAATTGATGACATGGCAGACAATGTGCTAGATCAGCTGATACAGGACGTGAAAGCGAGCCGTTTCTATGCCATCCAACTGGAAGAATCGACTGACATTGCCAACGTAGCGAACCTGCTTGCCTACATCCGATACGAAAAAAATGCGGCGATAAAGGAAGATTTTTTGTTTTGTAGACCTCTGCCAACCCATTCAACTGCTGAGGCAATTTCTGGGCCAGCACAGCGGAGTAGTCAGTCGAGTGAAAGCGGTGGCCCCTCTCGCCAGCTCTGTCCACTGCAGCATACACCACGAAGCCCTGGCTGCAAAGAAAATGCCACTGGAGCTAAAGACCATGTTTTAGACCAAGCAGTGAAAGCTGTGAACTTCATCAAGAGCCGTCCACTGCAATCATGTTTATTTGGCGTGCTCTGTGGAGAGATGGGCAGCGATCACAAGCAGCTGTTGTTACACACTGAAGTGCGATGGCTGTCCAGGGGCAAGGTGCTGACGCGCCTGTTCGAGCTTCGAGATGAAGTGCGCCTGTTCTTCCTCAACTCAAAGTTTGAACTCGCACACTGCTTCAATGATTTTGAGTGGCTGGCTAAATTGGCTTATCTCGCCGACATTTTCAGCCACTTGAATAGTTTGAATCTAGCTCTTCAGGGGTCAGCTGTCAGCGTGTTCAAGGTCCAGCACAAAGTGGAGGCAACCATAAGAAAACTCGCGCAGTGGAAGAAGCGAGTCGACCTGGGAAATTACGACTCCTTTGAAAACATGTCAGATTTTCTGACAAAGGAGGAGACACGGCTTCCCAACACCGTGACGAATGCAGTGAAAGAGCACCTGGAGGGTTTGAAAACACAGCTGCGCGAATACTTCCCTGCCCTCGACGCGCAGTGCAGTTGGATCGAAAATCCGTTCAAAGTTCAGGACGAGGCCCTTGCTGTCCTGAGCGCAAAAGAGCAAGACGGACTGTTGGATCTCTCCTGCGACACCGCATTGAAGCTGGTGTTCTTGCACAAGCATCTGATAAACTTTTGGCTGCATGTTGCCTCTGAGTACCCAGACCTGGGCGAAAAAGCTGTGTGATACCTGATGCCCTTTCCAACGACGTAGCTGTGTGAGAGCGGGTTCTCTGCATTAGTGGCCGTGAAAACCAAGTACAGAAACAAACTGAATGTTGAGCCAGATCTTCGACTTCGACTTTCATCCATTGAGCCAGACATTAAGTATCTTGTTGGCACCATGCAACACCAGCCTTCACATTAGGTGCAATGTTTTGCTTTGCAATCATTTTCTCGGCAGATTATTGTTTATTAATACATAAATCGGTTGGCATAGTAGGCCTAATACAAAGTAGTGATTTGCTAAGTATTTCTGAATATTGAGTTCCCTGCATAGGTCTACTTCATATTAAGTTCAGTCCTTCTAGCCTACCTGAATGTTGACTTTTTCCACATTACAATAACATGCAATGTTAAGATTTCCCAATAATTTGAGATTAATACAAAAGTGATTTGTAGGACTTATATTGTTGAATACACAAGTGATCTTCCTACTCCATATGTTCAGTCCTAAGCCTAAATGTTGAAAATGTTTATTTTATATTTTTCAAATCAAAGTGATTAAAAACATTTTTTTGTTTTAATTACCCTGTGAAGAAGTTGAGAATACAAAGGTGATTTATAGGCCTAGGCTACTGTAGGCCTACACAAGTGAACTTCCTGCATATTTCATATTAAGCTCAATCTTAGGTCTAAATGTTGAATTTTCACATTAAAAATATACTTAATGCCATGTTATGATTTCCCTGTGAATATGCTGAGAATACAATTGAGAATATATTGTTAAATACACAAATGAGCTTCCTGTATACTCCATATTAAGTTAAGTCCTAGGCCTAAATGTTCATTTTGTTTCACATCAAAATCATTTAATAAAAATGCTCTGTTATGATTTTTTGGCCTTTTTCATAATTCAAATCAGTCCTAAAGGTTACATTTTCCACATTAAAATGGCAGTGGTCTCAAAATGCATTAATTTGCTTCGGTATCGTTTATTGGGTCAAAGGTGGGCCGTGGACATTTAGGAGATTTCCAAGTGGGCCCTGATCTGGAAAAGGTTGGGAACCCCTGGTGTAAGCAGTGACCTTGACTGAGTGATCCATTTTTAATAGTGTAATTCCGGCTGTTGATGTAAAAAGCAGTAAGGCAGGAAACAAATATACGAAAGAAAATGGAAATGAGGAGAGATGGAGCTAGAGAGACGCTGATAGTCCGCTTGAAAGACAACAAGGCTGAGTAAAGTAAAGTAGCGAGTGTGAGAGACATCGGCAGACTGAGTGAACAAGGAAGACAGTAATTACACTGCTGACTGAGAGGCAGTGTAAGGAGTAGAGAGAGGAGGAGTTATAGAGAGAGAGAGTGTAAGGGAGGGACTCAGTCACACCATTTCATTAATTCATTCTGAGTCACAGTGGACACTTAATGTCCCTTATGTAGTTTTAAATTGAAATATTGTAATTCTTCAGTAGAACATGCAGCAGTTGCAGTGAGACACACCAGTATTTTATCAATAAAGGGAAAATATATAACTCTAATGTTCAATTACAATGGTAAAAAAAAGATGATTGTGACTGAACAAGATATGGTTGTATGGTATTAACTTAACAACTCAACAAATATGAGTGCAGTATGTTCCGGGTCAATTTTGTCCCAGACTTTGAATCCCCTCATTAAATGTGTCTTTACCAAATTTTGAACCACAGATGTGTTTAGAATGGATCAATAGTGGATCTG
>NC_084982.1:922745-1020245 GCF_963691925.1 Scomber scombrus | reverse complement strand
ACATTAACCTTAATGAACACATAATGAGTCTGTGATATACTGTTCAACTCAACCTGTAAGCAGTGTGTGTCTCGTTTTTATCTTTGTGGTGATCAAATTGAGTTTCAGACTTGGGGAATGAGGGACATTTTTGGAAAATAAGGACATTTAGTTCTCATTTCAAAGGGTTGTTTGAAGTTTAATAGTTGGTTTTAGGGTTGAAGTTTAAATTAGGTTAATATGATAACAATGTTTTGCATACAGCCAAGACACCACAAATTATAACACACCAGGTCCAGAATGTACTTGTACCAGTTGTTCAGAGCCCCTCCACTCAGAAATGTGTTGTGTTTTTCTTGTTTCCTAAGTTTAATGTTGTACCAGTGTTGAACAAGCATCACTGTGTAGAATGAAGGAGGAAAGCTTCTCTTTGCTCTTTGAAAATCTGAGTTTAGGGATTGCTAAGAGCATCATAACTAGTTTGGAGCCAATCCTGGTCCAGTATTCAACTTACACAAGTGTGATGTGGAGACATGAAGCCTCCGGTGCACATTGTGCACAGAGAATGTATTTCACTGTGAATCTTGGGACCAGCAGTTAAACTTTTGAAATGAACTATATTTACATATTTATAGATTCTGTAAAATGTTTAATGAAGGAGAGAGAGTATATTTGATTGTAAGGATTTTATATATAATTGAACTGTTTTTGTTGAAAAACTACGAAAGTGGAGTGTTTATACATCTTAAAACACTTTAAATATTTAATCAGATTTAAAGAGTTTCATGTCTACAAAAAATGTTTGATTATCTGTATACCAGAATATTTAAGGCTTTTGTCAAGTCATTTAATGAATATGAATGAAATATTCTGCCAAATCACAGCTCACACAGTCAGGTAGTTGTGAAACTAAAAATGAAGACAAGACAATGCCTGGTTTAGGTGAGGATCTTCAGAAGTGTAGATGTATAAACATGTGTATGTGTGTTTGTTTTCCTGTGTGTGTGTGTGCAGGTGATGCAGGAGGAGTTTAGTCACACGGTGTTACATGGAAACAGAGCTCCAGCCTCACAGGCCTGTAAAACAAGAGCAGGTAACACATATATAACACACAAGTAACATAGATCACACAGACCTAACACCTGTGAAAGGAGCTTTGTTGGCTTCACTTCAATGTGGATTGTGGTGCCTCTCAGTGGTGGTGTTGTGTGTAGCAGGATCTCATCTGATAAACTTGTGGAGAACACTACTCTCTCTTCTACAGTGTCCACAGGAGACGAGCTGTGTCCTGATTGGGTTGATTGTAACTGCGTCACATTGTGTTTGGTAACATCAGAACACAAAGTTAATGTTGCATGTCAATCATTGAGGGAGTGTCTGTCTCTGCTTGTCAGTCTGCTTCACAATGGTTACCTAACATTTTCGTCTCTGAGCTCACAATGTCTTTGAACAATAAACCAAAACTACAATCATTTTTCTACTCCTTTCATCTTTGAGCTGTTTTGGCATTTTACAACACATCTTTTAGTCACAAGAAACAAGAAGACATGATCAAAAACTCATGCCACCTATGAGTATGCATGAAAAATCTGAATCCATATTATTGACCAAGTCCACCTCTTGTGGATTTTCCTATTATCCAGATAAGATACAGAAGTCCAGAGCTGCAGAGAGGCCCAGGCCTGCTGTGAAGAGACTGCCTGCTAAACCAGAGTGGAGAGTCCCACTCAGAGTCTACACTCCTGTCCCCTACAAAGTAATAATTATAGTAATAATAACAAACTTCACTTTTCAAGTTTCCAGAATGTTAAACAGAGGGAAGGATGTAAATAAAATACATTTAGTGGCCACTTTACATCAGTACCACAAGCTCCAAATCCACTTAGACTGCAAAGCATGTTAGTTTGTACTTCAGTTGAAGTACAAAGGCAGTTGAAGCCTTGAATGAGGGTTTATTTAAAGATACATTCTTATCCAGAAGTTACATCAAGTTACATCTCAGCCCGATTCATTAGCAACATATTTAGATAGATAGATAGATAGATAGATAGATAGATAGATAGATAGATAGATAGATAGATAGATAGATAGATAGATAGATAGATAGATAGATAGATAGATAGATAGATAGATAGATAGATAGATAGATAGATAGATAGATAGATAGATAGATAGATAGATAGATAGGTAGATAGATAGATAGATAAACAGACAGATAGATAGATAGATAGATAGATAGATAGATAGATAGATAGATAGGTAGATAGATAGATAGATAAACAGACAGATAGATAGATAGATAGATAGATAGATAGATAGATAGATAGATAGATAGATACATAGATAGATAGATAGATAGATAGATAGATAGATAGATAGATAGATAGATAGATAGATAGATAGATAGATAGATAGATAGATAGATAGATAGATAGATAGATATGTATAACATTTTATGACATGGTCAAAAGACATCTCTACATCTTTCTAGCATCACTATTAAGTCTTACAGCACCGTCATTTCTCATAAATAATCCAAATATAGCAAATATAAACACACCCTCAGCTTAGTCCACTATTATACACTATTCAAAGTATACAGAATACTTCTGTGTGTGTATTCTGTACCAAATACAAAGATATTTGCTAAGAACACAGCTTCATCTTTTCTCATAAAACTGTATGAGGTCAGCTGTTGCATAATTTGGGGGCAACAGCTGCAACTATTCCCCTTTTGATTCAAGCCAAGTCAGAGTGGCAGCAAAGACGCTGAAGAGTTCTTTTTTTAGTTTATTATTTGTGGAACATTAGTGAGCAAGACAGCGAACAGAAGTTAGAAGAAGATAACACAGAAGTGACACAGTTTGGAAATGAGGGCTGGTTAGATATATGTGTGGATGTGAGTATGCATGTTGATGTAAGCGGGTAGACTTAGAAATCTATAGATTCATGCAACTGCCTCTCTATATTTTTCTACTTGCAGCCCCTCCATAACAGAGCAGGATCCGTGTCTCACCCTGCAGCTGGAGGAGAGGTTGCTGGGCAGCAGAACCGAAGGTGAGTGAAAATCTATTCAGACATTAAAGGTCTCAGTGAGGTTTGTTTATCAGTTTTGATCTGGACCTTGTATCACTGATGCAGGTTTGGCCAGCAGCCATTGAACCACTACCAGCACTATCATGCCCAGCTGGATGCCTTTCAGAGGAGAAACAAGGAGGATGTCCTTCCTCCTCCTCCTCCTCCTCCTCCTCAGGAGAGAGAGAAGCAGCAATGTAAAGAACACACTGTTCCTCCTGTGGAACCGTACCAGCTGTGAGTGACAAAACACCAGAATGCCACCACGACCCATTACCTCACCATATCTTCACATTCATTTAAAGGAATAGTTCAGCATTTTGGGAAATAGACGTATTTATTTTCTTGCAGAGAGTTAGATGAGAAGATTGATATCACTCTCATATCTGGACGGTAAACATTAAGCAAAAACTTTACACATAAGTGATCATCTGTTACATTCAAGCCCTTGCCAAAAAAAGTTGACACAATGCCGATCAGGCCTTTCACTGCCAAGTAAATCTCTGTGTTTCACAGTATACAGGAGTTTTTTAATCTGGTATCAGTGGCTGGAGCCCCCTGCTAACTTGAATGGGAAGTTAGTAGAACAACATTGCTGCCTCTAGGGCTCTGTCTCTATACATATCACCACATTTACATAAATAAGGGTCAGTGACAAATAAGTGTTGGCAAAATGAGCAATTCAAAAATATGTTAAAACTAGTTTTAAAAGCAGCATCAGGTTTGTTAAAATGTACATTTAGTATTTTTGTTGGTTTTATATCATTTGAAATGATATTTGCACCATTTTTTTTTACCAAAAGTAAGACTGAATGCTCCTGAAAATGTCAAATGGTGTAACCACAAAAGAATGATACATATTACATATTTCATCCACCTACAGTGTATTTAAGTGGACTTTACAACTGTACTAGTACTAGTAAATAAGAAGTGGAGTAACAGCGTGTTTCCAGGTCCGAGTCTAAAATTCAGTTTTATAAATGTTAAGCCTTAGAAAATGTGTTTTTGTTTGTGAAGCAAGTGTAAGGGTGGGAACAGCTGGTGAAGCAGCTGGAAATCTTCCATAGACCAGACTGCCTCATCTAACAACTCTTAGTTCTAGCCTTCGCGGTCTATGAAGGACAAAGTTTATAGACCGCATCCTTCATTTCCAATTATATTTCCTGCAGTCCAGCCTGTGATTCTACCTGCTCACCTGTTCTCTGTGTGTGTGTGTGTGTGTGTGTTTGTGTGTGGCAGTGTGGCTGCAGCTTGTAATCCGTATCTGCAGAGGAGACAGGAGGCTAACCTGTACAAGCTGAGAGCAGAGAAACAGCTGGTAAGATGAAGCTCAGCAGCTTCACAGTGTGCTGATGGAGCTGACACTACCACTCAAGACTTCCTGACTGATTTTAGTCAGTTTTGCATCATTGAGGATCCCTCTAATTTAGATACATCCAGCTTAAAGAGAACAGGTTGTTGAGGATTGAGGAATTGTAACACTCATATTTCATAAAACATCTGACAGATGTGTTTTTAGACAAGCAAGTACTCTGGATTTAGAAAGAAAACAACACATGAAGACATTTTGTTCTTGGAAGTTGCTCTTGTTGTATCAGCAGGGTTTTGAATCCAGGTGTGACTACGCTGCAGAACTGGCGCCATGCAGAACCACAAGATGAGAATATTTTTTTTGCCACATTCAGTACAAAAAATTGGTTTCCCAGCCAAGAGGGGGGGGAAGCAAAAATGATTTTAAAACAGTAGCATTAAAACGAAAAATTCAAAGTGTGTGTAGAATTTAAAATTCCAAATGTTGATGTCCCCCAGTCAGTATCCAAAAAGACACCTAGGCATGGAAGAAACAAAAACAAAACTCTTTCCTATAATCCTAGACTGGCCATAAAATAGTGCTTAACTGCCACTCTAACCTTTGACCTTTCCTCCCTGACTGCCAGGGTCTGCGTCCATGTACAGCTGAACGCAACAGGAAGTTGGATGGTCAGGAGCAGGATGTGGGGCGACCTGAACACCAACACACACCTCAGGACAGGAGGTGGGAGGGGCAGCAGGTAGGAGCCACACAATTCTAGTGAAGGGAAAGTATTAAAGATCAGATATGTTATGTATCATATTTAGTAAGCACTCCTTTAACATTTCAGGCTCATGATGGACAATCAACCAATCAATCAATCAATCAATCAATCAATCAATCAATCAATCAATCAATCAATCAATCAATCAATCACTCAATCAATCAACCAACCAATCAATCAATCAATCAATCAATCAATCAGTCTTTATCTGTATATGTGTATTATTCCACTCACTCTTCTTAGCTGTCAAAACCTGGAACCTACATTACCCACGATGCATCTCAATCTCACTTAAGGTGGTGTCACTTGAGGCTGTTATCAGCTTTCACACAATGTCCTCTAGAGCCCCAAAAGTGTGTGTATACATGTTTTATAAAGTTCCTCTTTAATGTCAGTTTGTGTGTGTGTGTGTGTGTGTGTGTGTGTGTGTGTGCGTGTGTGCGTGCACAGGAGTATCTGCGTCAGTTGGATGTCATCAGACAGCAGTATCACCAGGAGATGAGACAGATGAGGCTGAGAGCTGAACCAGAGGTACACACACAAGCTGCATCTCTCTACCTTTCATGTCCACTTATCAATACAATGAAAAAATAATGAACATAGTTATGACAATATCAACAAAATACACCACATGGCCTGTCTCATTTCATTGAATATAGACACCATCACAGCCTCTGCAGACCTCAACATTCAACAGTTCATCCATGGCTTGTCTTGCTTATTAGTGTGATTGAGTGTGATCCTAAATGTCAGATGATATGTATAACATACTGTTACATGATTCTTCTCCTCTGTGACAGTCCATTCAATTCTCTTTTCAAAGTGTTACTGATGTTTCTTCAACAATGTTTAATACTTCTTTATGTAATCAGGATCAGCCAAACATACAACACAGACTTGGAACCTTTGTAGTGGAGAAACCCAACGACTCAGAACCTCCTGCAGATAGTAAAGAGCAACAGAAAGCCCTACCTGCTCAGGTAAACAGTTCAGTCACACTCATTCTGACTTTAATAATATTTGTACTCATTAGACTCAGTTACATATGTTGATATGCAGTATGTGAATTCCATAACTGACTCTCTAACTCTGTGGTAAATGATTCTCTAAAGGGATTAAAATGATAAACCCTTACATACTGTTCAGGGTCAAATTTGACCCATTTTTACATTTTAGTACATATTTTTTTTAGCCGGACTTTTCCCTAATGTGATTTACAGTTTACAAAAATGGAAATAAAATGCATATTTTTTAAATTTTTGTGCACCTGATACATTTATATATGCAAATGTACAAATTTGACCAGTTTTTATTAATTAAACAATTAAAAATCAGCATTCAAACATTTCGTATTCATCTTATTCTATAAAAGTTTCTCCTGGACAATAAGATAGTCATTGTGAATGTTTTTTTTCCCACAACATTAATGAAACAGAAGGATTAATCAGAGAATTTCTGATAATGAATTGGTGTGGAGACTAATTATGAGAATATGAACAGTATGTAACGGTTAATAAGACCAATACTCAGTTCATCATAAGAGTTGTTGTCTGTGTATTTCTCTTAACTACTGCAGAGTTGCTAGAATATCCATCCATCACCAGGTTGTTTGAATATCTTAAAAATAAGTGGGACGCTCGATAAAAGGTGTGATCCCGATGGAACTCCCATGATCCTGTAACTTCTGGGGATATGTGTTTTTCTATAGAAGACCAGTGGTGTATCAGTGTAATGTCACAGCCTGTCTTCCTGTATCTCACTCATGCTGCAGGACATTGAAGCAGCTCTGAGGAAGATCAGAGAGGAGAACAGAGAGCACAGGAGAGTGCTGGAGAGAAAACACAAAGACAAGGTGAGATTACATCAACTAAATATTCAGCTCAGTCAGTCATAACACTAGAGTCTGATTATATCACTTATAATTACTAATCTCACTTTTCTGTCTAACTATTAGAATATTTACTTGAGAACAACATAATGCATTCAAAATAACATCAAGATGATCTACCCTCAGTTATCACCCCACTAACTATGTGAAAACAAAGAAATTGATCTGAAGACTGGTTGAAAACAGAATTTCTTTTTTTCATTTGCTGTGGCTGTTCCTGCTCTCACTTTTATCCTCTAACACCAATGTCACAAACTTTCCATTTCATGCTGGACAATAAGTCACTGTTGTTGGTACATTTCAGTAATATGCTTTCCACTGATGTCATTTCTACTGCTGTCATTGTGTCCTCTTTCTGTGACACTAACAGAATATATTTAATATGTTATTAGACTATTCTGCAGGTACATTGAATATCTGCATTTTATCCAATAGTTTAAAGATATTTCAGTCTACAAAAAAAGAGCTGTTTTTTGTCAACTTCATATTATTCCATTTTCTGTCTCTATACATTTTCTTGAACTGAAAAATATTTGAACCCTTAAGTCTTTAATTCTCTGTAGAACACACACCTCATACTGTAATACACACCTGTTTTAAAGCTCTCCATGCATACCGATGCTTCAAATTCAAATTCCTTCTATGGTCCAAGTCCTCGGAACTAAACACAAACTAACTTCTGTTAAAACATCTGGCAATGCTCATAACTCATAGTGTCTGTAAGCCAACCAGATGTTTAGGTTGAATGAATCCTTGCTTAATAAATAGTTTTGGCATGTTCCCTTGATGATCGTTCACCTTGTGTATAATTCTTACTGCTCTTTTCTGTGATGTAAACAATGGCTTTATGTTGTCCATGTACACACACCTCCATACAGTAACTCAAATATGGCAAAAGAAGTGAACAGTACAGAATGTGGATTGCCTTAGAAGTAAAGAAAACAATCTCTATCTACAGACAGTGAAAAACTACAAACTTCATTCAAATGTAATGACAACTTATTTTCATCAAACCAAGTTTGACCATTTCATTTAAAATGCTCTCTGCTCACTTTTAAACAGTGTTCAGAAAAGATGAGTTTAAATGTTCCTGTGGATAAACTCTAGCCTGTCATTTGTTCTTGTTGCTTGTCATTACTGCAGAAAGGAATCATGTTTGAGATCCGGTTAGATGATAAAGGGATGAAAGACGACACAGAGAAGGAGAAAGAGGATCCACGGGAAGAGGAAGAGGAGGAGGAGGAGGAGGAGGAGAGGGTGAGTGATGGAGGACATAAGGACGTGGAGGTAAGCATCAGCTCTGTCTGTCTCTTTTTCAGGGCTCCTCTTCTCTTTCTGTCTCTCACTCTGCCCCTGACCTTCTCAAACAGGAAGTGGACCCTCTGAACCAGACACTGAGCTTCCAGGAGGGAGATGAGTTGAAGCTCAGGGATTGGTCAGAGGTGAGGAGGGGTTGGAGCCAGAGGACTCCTCAAACTCTTCTAGAGGCGCTTGCCAACATGGACGTCAACTCCGTGTGCAGCACTGTGGTGGAGTCAGAACAAGGTACAGTACACCTGTAACACAGCTAAATGTTGATGCCTTCAAACATGTACATCATCTATCATTGTCATATTTGCTTTGTTTTTAAGCATTTCATTTTCTATCTTAATCATTTTTCTTGTCTGTGTTGCTTTCCTTATCTTCCTCTTTTATTTAAACCTAAATCTTTTTCTTTTCCTTTTTCAAAAGAAGCAACAATATTTGTCTAGAAACCTTGATAACTGGATATAGAAATACTTTCATAACTTCATATCAGTGACAGAATATAGTTTGTAATGGTATTATGTGATACACCCACAGTAAAATATGAACTTATCATTTTACCACTGTTTATGTTGAACTCTACAGGATGTAGTAAAGTATTTACCGTAACTTAAAGTGTCTATAATCAATAGTTTTATACTATACAAAATTCACTTTTTTCCACCAACTAAATGGCTAGTGAGTGTTCTGACCTTCTATCCAGGTGGTGCTTTTGTGCCAAATTTTGCAACAGTTCTTCAGTGATTCTGCGGAGAAACTGGACCATTAGATGTTGTTGTATGATCCATTTATGTGTCCTCAGGTAAGGAAACACCAGGTCGCAGGCAGTGGGTCAACGATCCCCCCAACACCCTCCTGAATGCTCTCGCTCAGGCTGAACTCACATCATCAACGGTGGACTCAGTGACTACAGGTCAGACATCACTCACTCACACTGACATGTGATACAGCAGCAGAACTCCATTCAGTCCATAACATCACTGACTTTATATGTCAGAAGAGAGAATATAGAAGCCCACAACAAAACTTTTCAACTATTAGACCTACTGCTGAAAAAAAACACTACACTGAACTGTCCTTCCTGTCAGATTTAGAGTCAGAGAAGGACAGAGCAGAGGAGAGGAAGGAGGAGGAAGAAGAGGAGGAGGACTCTGACCTGGAGATGGATGAAGAGCGTTTGGAGCCGAGGTCAGACGATGATGACACGTAAGTCGACCCTTCTGTTTGCTGCACTCTGATGTCTTTAGAATGGATGAGATTATGTCATGCATACTGTAAATCACACTGTGGCTTTTGTGCCTGTTTTACAGCTGCAGGTGTGCCATGGCATTCTGCCCCAAACACATGCAGCAAATTTACTGACTATTAAAAGATCTCCTTCAAATGTGCTTTCAGTGGAAGTGATGGAGGACTGTATCCACAGTGTGTCCACACACTCATTTAAAAGTAGATGTGAAGCTACTTTTAAAGAAGATGTAAAATAGCCTTTTGGCTAATTCTGGCATGTTTACATTTGTTAAAATGTTTTATTAATGTGCATTGTCCCTGATCATTAAACCTTTAAATAAAATAAATAAATAAACACTATATACATATATATGCCAAAAATATATACAATCAGAAATGTAAGAAGAGCAGAAAGCAACAATAAGAATATAATACAAATAAAATAGAGAATAAATATTCTTAACAGCACAAATCCTTCTTACACAAATGGGAAAACACACTGAAGAGAATCTAATTATTACACTATTGCACTTAGAACAGCAAACACACTTTTTAAATGGCACAAAGCCAACTAAAGCCTGACTCTTCTGGACTTACTTGATGCAAAATCGTCAATGATGTCATCATATGAAATCTGCTCCCCTATTTCATGATTGATACTAAGACTAAACCAATTCACCTTGGAAGTGCACAGATTCATTTTATATTACCTTTTTTTTTTAGCCATTTCACACAACCCAGAAAAATAACAATGTGCATGAACTATAGGCCTGTATTTATAATACTATGAATGAAATGTGCGATGTTTGGAAGAAAGTCGAGGTGTGACTGACTTTAGTCCACTAATTCCATTACAGTATTGCTCTATTAAGTGGATCCCCCGTTCCCCCTGCCCGTTCCAGTAGGGAGACCCAGAGGTGAACATATTTACACACAAAGACCTTTAGTAAATCAGACCCATAATGTTCATTTGGGCTCCTGACTGTTGTTTTAAGACAAAGTTGAAAAATGATGAACCCATCCATACACCTATCCAGTTGAAACTTGAAATTACCAAGTTATCAGTTCTCTCAGGAATCCCATTGTAACTGTATCTATGAACTCTCCTTCACTCACAGTGTGCATCTGGAGAGCATTACCAGGATCAGTGCAGGAGCACCACATTTCACAGCCACATTTTACAGTTTTGTGCTTCTCCAGTTGCAATTTAACACAAACAATGAGACTATGGCCACCTCTGTAAAATAATGATAGAGTCTAACTGTCACTCAGCTGTGAGTTTCTGTTTCTTATCAGGAACTTTGAGGAGTCAGAGGATGAGCTGAGAGAGGCAGTGACAGACTCCATGAAGAACCTGTTTGTCATGGAAGACAGCAGCTCGGATGAGGCAGAGAACAGAGAGGAGGGGGTAGTAGTGGATGATGGAATGAAGCAGAGTGAAGATGGAGGTGCAGTGAATGATGTGCACCCTCAACAAATCCAGCCAGAAGTGGAAGATGTCACAGCTGTACCAGCAGGAGCCATCTCCTCTGAGCCTGAACTACATGACAGTCAGTGTGAGTGTCAGATGAGTCACATGTAGATGATAGACTTCATAGACAGCATCAAACTACCTGACAATACAGTTGGACAATAAGACAGGAGTAAATAAAATGTTTCTCTACTTTTTAACTAAATGTCTGATACAAGAAAAAGATGTGGACAGAACGTACGTCATTCAAATGAAGAAGCTGAAATTGGCCGCTAGTAGATCATTTAGTTGTCTGTCGTGATAATTGCTTTGAAAATGAAAGATACCATGTGGAGTTTGTGACCAGCAGGAGCACTATGGAGCAATGTTTGAATGTGTGTGCAGATGAAGCAACGGTTTAATGCAAAGAAGAGTAGAGGCTGCACTGACTGACTGCCACAAAACATGGATTTAATATTCAAAATAAGAGCTGTGCATTGTTTTATGAGGACAGAAATACATGTTTGTTAGACCTGAAGGATCCACACAATGTGTTTGGATAATAAACAATGTTAAACTGAACTTTTCTTTCTCTGATGATCCACTCTCACTGTTGCAGCTGGGTTTATAAGGCATCAGTATGCTGGAAACTGACTCATTTATAAGAAGAGTCTAAATGCAGGGTTCAGAGCAGCCTGTG
Organism: Scomber scombrus; assembly: GCF_963691925.1. Lineage (NCBI taxonomy): Eukaryota > Metazoa > Chordata > Actinopteri > Scombriformes > Scombridae > Scomber > Scomber scombrus. The sequence continues at coordinate 1,008,546 of NC_084982.1, read as the reverse complement.
CAGAAGCTGCTGAGTCTGCAGTCACAGAGACGCACCACGCAGTAAATGCTCTGGGTACAACCTGTAGGTAACCCAAACCTTATTTTGATCATATCCCACATCCTATTTTCCTCCATTTATGCTCCTAACTTAAGTGATTGTGTGTTGGGCTCTGGGCGCTTTCTAAACTCACCACTGTGCCTGAATGGGTTCACACTGTGCCTCCTGTAGTGAGTACATAAGTCATAAAAGTATTATGAAATGAGTTATTTTGATATCCCTGCAGGGCTATCCTGTATGAAGATCCTGAAGATCCTGTCCTGCTTCAGACCCTGCATGCTGTGCTATTTCCCTCTACTCTCTCTCTCTCTCTCTCTCTCTCTGTCTGTCAACACCAACTGGTTGGAGTTGGATGGTTGCCACCTAGAGCCCAGTTCCACTTGAAGTTTCTTCCTGTTAAAAGTGTTTTTCCTTGCTGCTGTCACCAAGTGCTGCTGATGTGGGAATGTTGAGTCTCTTTCAATTAAATGAAAGAGTACAGTCTAGACCTGCTCTATGTGTAAAGTGCCTTGAGATGACTGTTGCTGTGATTTGGTGCTATATAAATAAAATGAGTTGAATTGATAGTAGCAAGACATGTTCAGACATACGGTATTTTACTTAGATCTTCCTGTTTTAGCTAACAAATAGTGTTCTTCACTGCTGAATGTGGCATATAAAAACATTACTGTACAGTTTCAGGTACTTTAGATGTTTAGATTGTTCTCTATAATGCAGCACCATCAGAGAGGCATCTGATGAGCCCAAATTAGTTCTACAGTATGATAATAGCCCCAAACATCCAGGCCGAATGACAAAGAACTATCTTCATCAATAAAAAGACAGACAACAGCATAAAAAAGCACACTCAAATACTTTGTTAAAACACATGCAGGAGTGACCTGCTGAAGAGACAGAGGCAGCTGAGACCCTGAAATCCCTCACTTTGATTCTTCAGATAAGATTGTTAAACAGAAGATATTCTCTAAGATAAGATGCACTGTGTGTGTTCTGTTTCTTTTCAAAGTACACAACAAACAGTCTGAAGTGTTTAATGATTGCATTTATTGCAGTATTATTTATTAAAGGGGACTTTCTGAGAACAACCTCTCTACATGAACACACTTCAATAGTAATGCTTCTATCAAAATAAAGACTTTTATATTTTACACTTGATCACAGTTCCACGCCTGAACCTCATCACAAACAGGAATGCAGGAAGTGAGACAACATATAAATAACAGATTTGGTCAGATCACCTTCACCAGACCCACTGTGGTTAGAAGTGCTTCTTTAAATCTATACAGTCTTCATTTAACTAAACAGAAAAAGAGCATTGCAACCCCCTTCACACCTATTTCATTAACAAACAGATGATGCCATCAGTTTCACAAAATCACCTTATATATATATTCACTTCTACTCTGGTGAACAGTATGTGTCCAACAGTGGTGTCAACATGTTTAGAGTTGAACATTCTCTCAATATAATAATAAAAGCCTTTAAAGAAACATGTTTAGAAAGATGTGTTTTTGCATGTGTCTTCCTCTGAGGAGATCACTGTCATGTCTCATGTTTAGCATTATAATGTATCCTCTGGTAAACTCTGATATCTGTAGCAAATTGCATTGTTCAGCAATCCACTGAATCATTGTCAAGATATTTCACTCTGAACAAGAAATGTCAACCTCATGGTGGCGCTAGAGGACATAATGTGGGAAGTGTCCAAAAAATCCATCCAGCAGTTGTTGAGAAATGTCTGTGGTGGACTGACTGCCAGACTCCAAAGTGGTCTGATATCCATACTGAAGAAGAAGAAGAAAATGAGACAGTGTGCTTTAAATACAGGAGCTGTTTCCTGACCAACAACTGCTGCTGCTCCTTCTCAGGACCAACAGTTTCCTTTGCTTTCACTTCCTGGATCAAATATGAGAGAGGTATGAAATTAAACACAAGAATACAAACAAGCATTTCCCAAATCCTGACTTCCCACTGCAATAAATGTGGATAACTGTGAAGTTTACTTTCATATCAACAGATATAATATTGACTGTTTCATGGCAAACCCAATGTGACTTAAATGTTTTGCTAATTAAGTTGTATGACATCTGCTTTTCAAAGCTGGAACATTTTACAGTCTGTTGATGGTGTCTCAGTAGACGAGCTTTCTGACAACCTGCTGATACTGGATGGTCCAAAGCTTCTTCATGTCTCTGTTGGTCTGGTGAACAGTCCTGGTGCTTTTTGCTGTCCTGTCATCCACATGAAAGCTAAACAAACACCTGTCAGTTTGACACATGCAACATCCTCTATTTGTTTCCTTTATTGATAGTAACTGTGTGTCCACCAGGAAATCCTTCTTATATCTTTTTCTATTATTTTAAGTGCAAATGAGGCACTGTGTCATACTTAACTAATAGCATGGATAGCATGTTTTTCATGTAGATATGACCCTCAGTGCTCTGCTCCATATGTGGGTTTAACATTAAAGATGCTGGGCCTCAGCCTGTGTCCTCATCGTTCCAGTTGACTCATCAGAGACTCCGTGGCAGCGAGGAAACAGGCTTCAAACTCCTGATCAGAGAATCGCTCCACAGAGCGCCGGGCGTTACGTCGGATCTCCAGTCTAGCTGTCGGTGACAGCGTCAGGATGGTTTCCATGGCAGCAGCATAACCGTCCTCGGTGTCGGCCAGGAAGCCCGTCTGTCCTCCCTCATACGGCACCACGATGTCCAGCTTTGGACCCCCGGACTTGTGGGCGAGAACGATGGTGCCTGCAGCCATACACTCCACCACGCCTGCAGAGACAGCACACAAGTACACATCACAACCATTTACTGCTGACATCACTCTGTCTGCACTTCCTGAAGGAGCCTCAGCTGCAGAGGTGCAACATAATATCAGTCAAAGGCAAACATGCTAGAAAGGAAAGCAACATATAGATTTATTTCACACCTACCATGAAATGTGTTTCATATCCTCTATATAGATATGATTTATGCTGACTGCATTTACACCTGCTATTAATGTCTCCAGTGTCCAAACTAAGACATGATCACTCTGTCCAGCTCAAACAAACAACATCACAAACTCCTCTGTTTGTACAGGTCTAACTAAACAAAGAGATGATAAATGAAGACTTTTATTAGAGCTGTGATATTCTATTTTAGCTTCTTTTTGCTTTCTCTCTCTTAGTTTGTTCAGTGTCCTTTTACTGTATGTTTCTTTTCTACTTTGTCTCCATGCTTTTAATGTTTTCCTTAGAGCACTGTTAACTGTGCTACAGTATAAATAAACTGGCCCTGCTTTAAGAAGCAGAGGAAGAAGCTGACACCTGGTCTTATCTTGACTCCATCCACCAGTTTCTTGAATATCAACAGCTTTCCTGCTGCTTTCTTGTTGGTAGTTTAGCTCATTAAACAGTTGCACAGGATTAAATATTTCCACACATGTAGTTGTAGGTGGATTGAAAACATATTTGTATCTACACTAGAGTAAAATATCCCTGACCACCTCTGGAGGTGGTTTGGCTGATTGGATCCCAATCCATCTTCAAAGCGTGTTGGGTGGATTTCCAGCTGTGTCCTTACTGCAATCCATCACCCAAAACCATCAATCAATCAGTCACTCTGCACAAACAGTGCAGAACATGTTGAGTGCTCAGTCTGAATGAAACTTCACTTTGATTACTTGTATTACATATACTTGATATATGAATCAATATGATTCTATATTTCTACAGTGTCTTTTTATGTTATTTAATGTTGAGGACATTGAGCATGAAATGTTAACACATGACACACTCACTGACTCAATGAACAAGTGAGTGTGCTATGTTAGCTTTAATCTCAAAGTGGAAAGGTTTCCTGTCATGTTATTGATCACAGTGTGTGTGTGTGTGTGTGTGTGTGTGTGTGTGTGTGTGTGTGTGTGTGTGTGTGTGTGTGTGTGTGTGTGTGTGTGTGTGTGTGTCACCTATGCCAAAGTGTTCGTTCCACATGGTGTGTAGACCGATGGTGGCGTCCACCAGCTCTCTCTTCAACTGTTCAAAAGGCACGTTGAGTTTGAAGTCGACTCTGTCCTCCACAGCCAGCTCCTGACAGAGTCCTCGCAGCATCAGCACCCTCTCCTCATCCTCCTGGTTCCTGCACCCACCAATCAGCACCAGCCTCAGGGACTCCCGCCCCCCCGGCCCGTCTCCTTTCCTGTCCAGCAGTTTGCGAAACGCCCTGATCTGCAGCCGGTGGTCCTTCTCCGGCCGGAACTGACCTACTGACACGACGGAGTGGCACTTCCTGTCTCCTCCTGCTTCCTCTTCACCCCGCAGCTCTCGTCCCAGCTCCTCCCAGCCCTCCTCCACCTCCTCTTCATCTTCATCATCCAGCGGGACGTCCAGGAAGGCTCTGACGTCGCAGGGCGGGTAGACGATGCTGGTGCGGCTGGGGGAGCGCCACAGAGCCAGTATGTGTCCCAGCGTCCAGGTGGAGTTCACCATGATGACATCACTGCAGGAGCCAGCCAGGCCGTACAGCAGGGCAAAGCAGCAGTAGTATACCACCTTGACTGCACTCAGCACAGGGTTTCTAGAGATGAAGTCAGCGTTGTTAAACCTGGAAGACAGAAGCAGACGGAAACTCTGTGTGGGATTCACCAGGATCACTTCTCCCTCTGTGCTTCATCAGCAGAGTTAGCTGTTTCCATCATCCTGAGGTCAGAATAAACTGTAAGACTAAAGCAACTATAGCAGCAAGAATGACAGTTCATCTGCTTCAGAATGCTGCTGTCTGCCTTTTTTGATACAAACACTAGGAGTCACTAAGGTCAGAAATCCTGGGGCCTGATCTACTAAGATCCCAAATAAAGGTTCTAAATTGCATGTGCAGTGCAACAGATTGCACATTTGTTTAGTGTGTGTTTTGCAGGTGATCTACTAAGAATAACTGTGTAAATGACAACAGGTGCAGACAGCAGTATTTATATGAGGGTTTTGTGTCTTAATGGAGAGTTTAGATGAGCAGAAAGCTGCAAGCATGAAATGAAATGTGATCCGATGGGATTACAGGTTAACAAACATATTGAGTTAAGCAAAAAATATTACCAGAAAAAATGCTATATGGGAGAATATTAGTGACGAAGTCAAAAATATTCCACTCCAAAATTATTAACACAGGTGGAAAAACTCTGTCCTGTGTGTATTCTGTCATTGTGCCTCCGTCTCCTCCTCTCTACAGTAACAGCAGGTTAATACCTGTCCTTCAAAGGTATTATTTATAGACGCAGTTAGCATCAGAAATAATACCTTCAGGTTTGGTAAATCACAATGTGTGTACTAAATAACATATTTACATTTTCTCCTCCCTGTATTTTGCACACTGGGGTTAAAACGTCTCATATTACATATTCATTATGGTAAACTACTAAATGGACAGTGTGTATTATTTTGCACAGTTGAAAGACACAAACCTAAGTTGGAAATTTTTCGGACTTGTTGGAAATAACAAAAGAGAAAGTTGGCATGAGCGGTACTAGCCAGCACACTAGTGTTAGTGTTACCTGGGGTTCCTCTCTCTGACCACAGACAGCATGTCAGTGCTGACGGTGGGATAGTGAACATAGCTCGCCACCTTACAGCCTCCCAGGTAGCGGAAGATTGGCAGCGTGAAGGCGTAGCCCATTGAGTCCACATACAGGTCAGGAACAAAGGCTGTCAGCGCCTCCCAGCCTGCAATATAATATATAATATTGTAATATTATTAAAGGTGAGACAATACAGTCTTCACCTAAACCCCAACAAATTATTACAGATTATTTTTCATAAATTTTTTCTCACAGTGGGCTTCATTGCAAGAACAGACTTTATGACACATTTGGGGCATTCATCAGTTCTCTTGTACTTTTTTGAGAGGTCCAGATCTGTCATATGTGTCATGAATAGATCATCTCTGCCTTTCTTCACTGGGGAGAAACAGTTGATTTACAATTATGATCTGAATCTGTTTAAATATAAACTAAAACAACAACTAAACTTCTGCTTACAATATTATCATCATAATGGCTGCTACGTTTTTACATTTTATTGGACTTTGTAGTAGTTGCTATGAAACCTTGGTGTCTCTCTACAGCTCCCTGATCAATATCATATTGTGCTGCAGCTGACAGTGTAACATCACCTTACTGTAGACTAGAATATTCTCTCATCTAATATGTGTGGCTGTCATATGACTGCCTCTCATAGTAGCCATGGAGCCCTTTGTCTTAGAGAGATATGTTTGATTCCCTCTTTATCTCTGTGGCAGTGCAGAGCTGCCATGATGACACGTCAGCTTGATACAAAAGTTCTTATTGTTTTGGCTCCTTTACTTCTGATACTCCTACATTTGTTGTGTTTTTATCTGTTGATTTCTTAAAGAAACAGGAGTTGATTATGCTAATGATCACATCTTAGTTTTAGGATAAAAAACATGAACACTAGATTCCATAATTCCAGAATTTGATAAAAATCATTCAAGCTATTTGGAACATACTAGCTGCATTTATGAACTCAGTGGAACTCTCCAACAAGCTAACACTTCAGGACTCATCGCTCTGCCCTTACCGAGGTACATGGATCCAGCGCTCTGTCCCAGCAGGGTGAAGTGAGGGTAAGAGCTGGCCTCCACCAGCATGCGGTGATTCAGGAAGATGAAGGTGACAGGCTGAGGAAGGATGATGTTGAATCTCTGTCTGGCTCCCTCCAGAATCTGCTCACCCGTCACTCCCTGATCACCGGTATAAACCACGAAGGAGACGCCGGGGTATCTGTGGTGAAAATGAGAAACCAAACATCTACTTCACTGATTCGTGCTTGTTTAAGTCTTGATTTACAGAACACTTTCTGTACATGACATGTCCTGTTAGACTGACTGGTATTCAGACTGTCTGTTTAATGACCTGCTCATCAGACCACAGTAGAACACAGTGTGAGGTAAATAAGAGCTTCTGTTGTCTTATGGCTTCAACCGTTTCTGTGTGATTTCCACTATTTCTATTGCTTCTTATTCTATTCTAAGTGTAATTTAAATACTCTTGATCTGATTGGCTTCTAATTATGAACCTCACCTCATTATTGCAATGGCTCACAACTGGATACCACCCTGATGTGTTTCTAGGTGTGTTGTAGTTGCAAGTGGAAAGCTGTCATGTTTAAAATTCATCAGGAGTCATATGTACATAGATACACAGACAGAATGACACATGCAGTGCCTATACAAAATATTCACCCTCTTGGATGTTTTCCCCTTTTATTTCTATTATAAATTGAATCATAGTCAATAAAATTTGGCTTAAAAAGTAATTTACAAAACACAACTATTTTATGTCAAATTGAAAACAGATTTCTACATAGTAATGTTAATTAATTAAATATATATCATGTAAAATTAGTGACTGCATAAATATTCATCCCCTTTAAAGTGACTGACCTAATTAAATAGAGGTCCAGCCAATTGATGCTAGTAGTCTCACAAATAGTGAAATGGAAACACCTGAGTACAGTGAATGTGTCTCAAGTGATTGTAGTATAAAGACACCTGTGTCTGGAAGGTCCAGTCACTGGTTCATCTGTATTCCTGCTACAATTACACCATGAAGACAGAACACTCCAAGAAAAGGTTATTGAAAAGTAGAAGTGAGGGGATGGATACAACTGAACATCCCCTAGAGTTCAGTTAAATCCATCATTTAGAAATGAAGGAATATAGCATAAATGTGCCTAGAGCAGGCCGTCCTCACAAACTGAGTGACTGTGCAAGAAGGAGACTGGTGAGGGAGGCCACCAACACACCTACGATTACTCTAAAGGAGTTCAAAGCTTCAGCAGCTGAGATGGGACAGACTCTGCATACAACAACTGTTGCTTTATGCTTTATTATAATGGTGTAAAATTGCAGTGTCCAGATGTGCAAGACTGACTGAGACCTATCCACACAAACTCAGTGATGTGATTGTGGCCAAAGGTGCATCTACTAGATACTGACTTGAAGGTGGTGAATATTTATGCAATCACTTATTTTACATTCTATATTTTTAATTAATTGACTGTAATAACTTTTTAGAAATCTGTTTTCACTTTGTCATTAAAGAGGGTTTTTTTGTAATTTAAAAAAAAAGCCAAATTATATTGACCATGTTTCCATTTATAAAAGCAATAAAAGGGGAAAACATCCAAGGGGATGAATACTTTGTATAGGTACTGTATGTGTATAAACAGACTACATGGCCAATAGCATATGGACATATATATGTGCTTATTGAAAATCATCATGAATCTACTGCTGTAACAGGGTGTTAGATGGGTTGAGGTCAGAAGGTGGAAGTATAGTAACTAAAAGAGGGACTTTGGCACTAAAAAGACTGTAACGTTGAAACATAGAAGACTTGATATGACTCATTTAAAATGGAAACATACTTTTCCACAGAAGGATAAGGATTGTGTCAGCCATCACTTACATGGTCAGTATGAACAGAAGGAATGATTACAGAAACTGTAGAAACTGTATAGACTAAACTATAACCCAGAACAAAAGTACAGCATGTGCATAAAGGTGTCCACATACTTTTGGCCATACTATAATTTAAACAGTGTTTGTGACCAGACAGCTGGATCTTCTGTACCGGTGCATGAGGGCCCTCAGGGAGCACCACAGGACCCGCTCCCCGCCTCCTCCAGCGTTGCAGTACGGGTGGAAGAAAGCCACGGCCGGTCCGCCGTCCTGAGCCCGGCGGGCCTTGCGTTGGCCCTGCAGCCACATTCTGAGCCCCAGCAGGAGCAGCAGCAGCAGCAGGGTCAGCAGCAGGCTGAGGTAAACACAGGGAACAACCAGAGACCACAGCAGCCTGAGGAGGAACACAGAGGACAGCAGCTGAACACACAGGACAGGCTGGATGCTAGTCCGGCTACACTTAGCTCTGCTGTCAACACATACAGCCCAGAGACTGGACGTTATTTCCTGGTGACATTGTGCTCTCAGAGGAGCTTATCAACTTAATGCAAGAAGCGAGAAGCCTGGAGCAAACATTTACCTCATTAGATCACAGAAACACAGAGATAGGTTGTTGTTGTGGTGGTGGTGGTGGTGGTGGTCGTGTCCTGCCATTTTCACAACACACTTAATGTTACAATACCGGAAGCTGATGTCAGCTGACCGAGGTATACCTCTGTGATTGGCTCAGGATTTGTTTACCTACGCGTCATCGACATGTGACTTTTATTTACTTATTTATTTATTACAGCACAAGATAAATAAAGAGACAGTACCAACACTAAAAAATCCTCATACTGTAAAAGTACTGCAGTATTATGAGTGATGTAGTATGCAGTATTACAGTAAAAGTACTGCAGTATTATGAGTGATGTAAAGTATTACAGTAAAAGTACTGCATTATTATGAGTGAAGTAAAGTATTACAGTAAAAGTACTGCAGTATGATGAGTGATGTAGTATGCAGTATTACAGTAAAAGTACTGCAGTATTATGAGTGATGTAGTATGCAGTATTACAGTAAAGTAGTGGTTTGGTCCTCTGACTGATATATTATTATTATGACATCATTAGATTATTAATAGTGAAGCATCAGTGTTAGAGCAGCATGTTACTGTTGTAGCTGCTGGAGGTGGAGCTAGTTTACACTACTTTATATACAGTTAGCTAGTTTAGTCCAGTGGTTCCAGTGATACACAAATGTGTTTTCAGTTTTTGGACTTTTTCTCTAATCTTTGATTTTTTTCTGAAATATTGGATCATATGAACATTCATTGAAATTTAACCATGTGAGAAGTTTAGAGGGAAAAATCGGAAATTAATGTGTGGGTGTCATGTTTAACAGTTACCACTGTCGGCCGCTTGGGGGTGCTAAAGTAATTCAAAGCACAATAAGGCATTCCTCTCTTCTTGGACATTGTTTGTGTGATTAGAGAAAAGCTGCTGAGACTCTGGTAGTGTTGACCCCTGTTTGTTCAGTTTGTTACTGTGCTTGTGACCATGTCATTGTGATTTCAGGTGAGTAATGCAAACGTATTTTGTATGCTCTGAGATATGAAGGTACATAAAACGCAACATGCTATTAAACACATTTTATTATATTGAAAGGGAAAATGGACAATTAGCATTTAGAAACTCCAGTTTTTTTCCTTTCTACAGTATATCAGTTGGGTTATGTTGCTTGGTTTGAGACGTTAAAACCTCCATATGATGAACATATTGTGAAATACATTCTGTTTGTCTGCTACTTTTGCATTTAAAACACATGTTAACAGGGATACTGTGTGGATACTTTAGACTAAAACTATGACTTGATGTGTGCAGTAAGTGCAGCATATGTTCTGTGACGCACAGCTGTTGATGGGGCAGCAGTAAAGAGGAACTGTCAGGGAGGACCTTTGGAGAAACTGTCTCAGCCTGTCGATTGACTTTAAAACTGGTTCAGCCTATAAGGTGAAACCGAGCCTGAAAACTAACCTGACTAGGACCAGGCTAGTCTGGAGGGATATGTTTCCATGGCAATTTATTTAAACCTGCTATATTAGAGGCTTTCAAAGTGAGAGGGGGAGCTCTACAGGGGGGGGGGCACCAAACCGTTTCAGGGAGGCTCAGTGAATGGAAGTGAAAGATGTGTGTTGTCTCTAGGTGGCTGGTAGGTGATTAGAAGTGCAGCGCAGGTTTTAAGCAACACAGGTGTGGATGGGGCCGCTTCTGGGACTGGGCTGTCAGGTTCCTGTCTGCTGGATCCCCTCCTACATGCATCACCCTTATCCAGGGGCAGGGGCTGCATCGCTATACCTGTGGTGAGGAGTGGTGGGATCAGTGTATGAGATGCAAGTTCCATTATACCTTCATTTACAGTGGGAGTTGTCAAGTTTCCTTTTAAAACCACTGTTTACAGAATTTGAAAAACCAAGGGGGAGTAGTAGTTTCATTGTGATAACTGTCAGTATTGGCCTTTGAGTTGGGACATAACTATTGCTCACTGACTGGAGGTAACAACACTGCACTTCCTCTTATCAACACTTCCAACAGTCTCTTTTACCAACATATCACAGCAGCGCAAGCACAACTGCATATAATAAATGATTACAACACAGTTTATTTGTCATCACTTTTTACACACAAAGATGATATGGCTTATATTACATCATTGCCATGTGCTCCCTTGAAATTGAATTGTAGGTCACTGACCTACAGTGTTTCAGTATTCAGCTTTGCAGAGGACAGCATATTATGACAGAGAGATGCTGTGTCTGAAATCATTCACTATATAATAAACACGACATAGTTCACTCAGTAGTGAGCAGCAAATCAAGATTTTAGACACTAAATAATTGTCATCATTTTGTGTCGTCACCATCAGCTGTAGAGTCACATGACGGTAGTTTTCACATCTTTAAAATGTGGAGCATTGCATTGTGGGATTGTTATCATAAAGTACATGTTATGGACTCTACTTTTCATTCCATGGTGGTTTATTTGAGGGCTGTATCTAGTGGAGATATTTACACACTCAGCATTCAGACACTCAAATAAAATAGTGGAGGGTAAATGTAGTGCACTGGATAGTAAATAAGGAGTGATATGTACACACACATAAGATGAATTCAATACAAGCTGATAGAAGAGGGTCATCATGGTTTTATCAGTGTTTAACAGTCTTCTGAGACAAAACAAACACTGATGTCCCTTTTTACACACTGCCTCACAGTGTATCTTAAAATATTATATTCTTATTATCATCATTACCATCCACTTATTATACACTATTATTATGTCACTAGCAAGTTTTAAAGTCTGTAGATCAATAATAAATGTGTTAGTCACACCACAGAAGAAACTGTAATTAACCACAAATCCATATTTTAATAATTAAAAAAACTTGCCAAGTATATCAAATTAAGTTTCAAAATGTTGTAGAGATGAGCAGTATTCCCTCTGAAACACTGAGCGGCTGACAAACATAGCTGGTTAGTTAACTGTGCTCATACCAAACTGCTTTATAAAAATATACAATTTAAAATATGCCTTGTCTGTAGGTGTAAAGCCATCCAAGAAGAACCGATCTTTGCAGGGTTTTTTTTTAATGTGACGTCTCGTCAGAGAGAAAGTGGAGGTCCGTCAGGTTGCGTGCAGCTGCAGCGTAAAGTACCCCCCCCCCCCCCCCCCACCCCCCACCCCCCCGCGCACCTCTGGTTGCTGTTACAAGCAGGTAGTTCTGCAGGCTGTATGATGGCTGAAGGAGGCGAGACCCATGAACTTTTCCCCCGTCGTCTAAACAGACCAAGTCGGCTGTATGGGAATACTTCTGCTACCGTAAAAAGACAGACGGCCACGGCTTGGAGGAAGAAGGTTGTTTTTTTTCACTAAAAATAATTCATTTATGTCGTGACTTGAGTTGCAGGTTTAGCCTCAGTTAAAGGACTGCATTAAGGACTGTACTTATTTATTTATTTTTTATTTATGAATAATTCAGTTATTTTGTATTATTATTTATTTTAAATACATATTTACTAATGTTCCATCATGTTATATATATTGTTTAAAAATAAAAGACTGTTCAATGGAAAAGTTTTCTTTTTTTGTTTTTAAATACAGACATGTCGAAATTACACATTTTAGAGCTGTAATCATAATACTGTGAAACCGTGATATTATTACCTAAGGTTATCATACCATCACAATCTCATACCCATGCCTATATGGACAAACTAAATAATCCTAAATAAAATGGGTTTTTTTTAAAACCTTGTTGAGAATCCTTAGCAGGCAATGCCTGCCTGAAGTCTGGAAGCCATCAACATCACCATCATCATCATTTGTGATGCTTTTGTGAGGCCTTTACTGCAGCTGTCTTCAGTTGTTGTTTGTTTGTGGGTCTCTGCCTTAAGTTTTGTCTTCAGCAAGTGAAATGCATGCTGGATGGGGTTGAGATCAGGTGACTTGTCTCATTGCAGAACTCCTGGGTTGCCTTCACAGTATGTTTCGGGTCATTGTCCATCTCTACTGTGAAGTGTGGTCCAATGACCTTTGCTGAATCAGAGCAGACAGTATATCCTCATACACCTCAGAATTCATCCAGCTGCTCCTGTCCTCTGTCACATCATCAATAAACACTAGTGAACTATTGCCATTAGAAGCCATGCATGCCCAACCATCACACTGCCTTCACCTTGTTTTACAGATGATGTGGTATGCTTTGGATCATGAGCCGTTCCACGCCTTGTCCACACTTTTTCCTTCTCATCATTCTGGTTCAGGTTGATCTGTAGGTCCAAAGAATGCTGGTCCTGAACTGTGCTGCTTTATAGATGTGTTTTTGGCATTATGAATGGTTTGCACCTTGAGATGAACCCTCTGTATATGCTCTAAAGAGTTATTCTCTTAATAGCAGAGTTGGATAATGATTTGTCTACCTTCTGGAGAGTGTTCATCACGTGGCTGGATGTTGTGAAGGGGTTTTTCTTAACCATGGAAATGATCCTGTAATCATCCACCACTGTCTTCTGTGGACATCCAGGCCTTTTTGTGTTACTGAGGTCACCAGTTCATTTTTTCCCTCAGAATGTACCACGGTCCACGCTGTTGATTTGGACACTCCTAAAGTTCTTGAGATCTCTCTGATGGAATGTTTGTTGTTTTTGCAGCCTAAGGATGGCCTGTTTAACTTGTATTGAGAGCTTTTTTGATTGCACGTGGAAGGTTCACAGGAACAGCTTCCAAATGCAAAGACCACATCTGGAATCAACTGTAGACATTTTACCTGTTTAATTGATGATGAAATAATAAAGGAATTGTCCACACCTGTCCATCAAACAGCTTTTAAATCAGTTGTCCAATTATTTATGGTCCCCTCAAAAAGAGGGTGGTAGACATTAAAGAGCTGTAATTCCTAAACACTTTCTCCAATTTGGATGTGAATACCCTCAAATGAAAGTTAAGATTCTGCACTTTAAAGCCATGTTCATTGTATCTGTAAGTTGAATATGATTTGGTAAGCAGGTAAAATAACAAAACTTGTGTCAGTGTCCAAATATTTGTGGACTTAACTAAATATACATCCACACCTTCTTACATACACCCATATATAGACATACATTTTTATTAATTACACATTGTCATGTTGAGGAGACACTCATTTTCCTCCAGTAATTAGTACATTAGTCTATACATAGATTCAGGGAGAAAGTTAGCTTTTTCATTTGATATATTTCTTTTACAGTTCTAATCCATTCCCATTGGATGGCTACCTTCTCCTTCTAACTTACTGGCTGTCAACATTATTTTAATCAAAAAGTATCACTAGAATTAGATCATTAGATTAGATATTCCCAAAACATATTGTGAGGAAATCATGTTTAATCTCAAACCCCATTATTGAATGAATCTTTTCTATTATTTCCAACCAGAAGGTTAGGATAGTTAGGAAGTCCCAGAAGATGTGGAAAAGATCTGCCTGGGAATTTCTACACTCCCTCCATCATTGTCCACATCTTGGCTTAGTCAAGAGATTTTTAAACCTGTTTTTCATCCTGTAAACAGACAGCTGTATCATCTCTTAATTAACACCAATTTAATTCTTTTCCAGCTATTTGGATACCTTTGAAATTGTCTTTTTTATGTGAAGTGCCATCATTTGCATAAATAACAATAAGAAAGGAGCAGCCAGATACCTTTTTTTTTAATCCTCTGCTGATATTGAATCTATAAATTGTTCCATTTGATCATTTAACTGAACTATTACAGCCTTCATATAATAAAATAACTACCAAAGCCAAAGAAATCAAACATATTGAAAGAAAAACTGTGCTCCATAGTGTCGAAAGACCTTATAATAATCCCAAAATAAAAAATAGCTATAGTCATTGTAACGAAGAGTGCTTCGTTACTAGTGACTGATGGCTTTGGCCTTGTAAATATGGCACAACTGGGTCTTTGTATTAATGTCACTTTTAACCAAACAATTTCATTAGGCACTTTAATAATGGCACATGGCACTTTCATTGTGATAGTTGCACTTTATTAGCAGTTTGCACATTGCATATTTGCACATTGATCTTTATTGAATGTGTGAAGCATGTGGGTGAACAGTTTAAACCATTGGGGAAATGATGAGTTGTGATTGTATGTTGTCTTCTGCCAGGTGTGATAATCGGCTTCACCTGAGGGAGAGAGGGAGTTAGATTATATAATGTGTGTGTGCACCTCCACCTCCAGTGTTTATAATTGATAGACAACAGTGGAAATGTTGAGCTTTGTCTCATCAGACACAACATAAATGTGTTTTAATATTGCAATGTGAAAGTGTTTATTAGTGTGTTAAAGTTGCTGCCTGTGTTTGAGTTGTTTGTGTGGATTCTTATCTGTCCTTTTGGTGTCTCCTTCAGAGTGTTCGGCCAAAAGAGTCCCCTGGCGTACGCACACCAATTTAAAGGTTCCGGGAGAGACCAAGTGTTAGGATAGGAAGAGGGGGTTTGGTAGTTGGTGTATATATGTATATTTATTGTAGTGGGTTTGTGTTTATTCTGGGGAGGAGTAAATAGCAGTACAGCAGTAGGGATAAATATTAGGTAAGGGTAGGCTGGTGATATTGTATGGGGTGATAGGCTGTGAGATAATATATTTTGTTAATAAACCTGTGAGTGGAAACATCCAATAAAGTAGGCCAGTGATGGGGTATAAAACGGGCCAGTTTCCATCCGTCCTTGTTGCTGGTCAGATCTTTCATCCATAATGCTGCCATGCTGTACCACTGTATGTATTTGTTATTTTGGTTTTTGGTGAATAAACACCCATGATTTGGTGCACCGTACCATCCCTTTCGACTGCTCTTTTACTGCATCGTCCAGCCGCTCACGGTCAATCTAACAGTCATCAATACACTCATTGTAAGACTGAGGATCTTGCAGGGTCACTATTTCAAAGACTACAACTACTGACTGAACTTTAAACTTGTCAGCCTGTCAGTCAGGCGGCTGGATCCCAGTGGCCAGTTAACCTCACTTGATTTGGCTGGTTAGACACTCTGTCTTGTTGCTTGTGACTTGAGTTGGGGTACTGGGCCAGAGTTATTGTATTTGCTACTGATATCACACACACACACTAGTTGGTTTTCTTTGATAGTTTAACAAGGATTAGGGCTGCTGTTCACGTTTTGTATTTCTGTTTTACCATCATTACCAGACGAGGTCTAGGTAGCTTTATTTTCCTTGTTTTCCTTGTTAGGCAGACACTTAGCTCCGGTTTAGGAGCCCTTTTTTGGTTATATTTATTTGTTGATTTGAGCAGCATCCACCGGCCTTTTCCTCATTTGGTTTAAACTTTGGCGAATAAACAATTCATATTTCAACCTTAACATCTTTTTATGTTTTATGTTGCTTCCTTTTCTCTAGTGAGTTGGATTGTAACAATTCCTTTTAAGAGTATTTCTCATCCTGCTCCTGATGTCATTTAATAAGAATGTTGAATAATGGAGGAGAAACATCCACATCTGTTTGTTCTAAAAAAACAATCAAAAGAAAATGTAAATGAAATAATTAATTAATTAAGTTATAAGACAATCACATTTCAAAAGGTGTTGTCCTATATTTGAATATTTCTGTCTGGAAACCCATCAAACTTCACCAAGTATAGTCAAGAAAGCAGCAACCTGGATAATTATACAAAGGCAGAACGCCACAGGTTTAACTCATCACGTGTGAAAAACCAGTAAATACACTGCAGACACACATCAGCTGATAGAAAGAAGAGGAGGAGCTGAATAAATATTAATGTGACTTATAAAAAGGGAAGATGAAAGGCAAGGAGAATGCTGAGCTTTCAAGTTTCATTAAGAGTCATTAATAACCCTCTATAAGCACGCCATATAAGGAAAGGTGTAAAAACCCGTAAACAAAGAGGAATCATTCACTGCTGTTAGAAACAATCAGTCACTGTCAGTAATCACTACATAACTAACAGTCAGTGTTTTCATCTGTTACCTGCTCTATCTGTAGTGGTGACAACACCTTTGTAAATATACATAGCAGCAGTCCCTGCTGGTAACAATATGATGAACAATGAACCATTCTTAATGTGTCCACAAAACACAGAACTGAACACAAGGTAACACAGTCCTCTTGTCAATTGGGCATCAATATAATCTATAAAGATAAAGTGTATTTATCACATCCATGCTGAATTCAACACGTTTAATTAACAGTCTATCATTCAATAACTACCCAGTCAGCTGTTCCCTGGTTGGTGCTGGAATTATTTTTTTGACAATGTTCACGTCAAATGTGTCTGTGACAGTGAAATAGTTTGAAAAGTTGTTTGTTGTAAAGCTGACAAAACCTAGCTAGACAAAAGTTTCTTCGGCCAAAAGTGAAAGTCAGAAAATAACTATCTCTTGTATTTTCTACTTCAATGTAACTTTATATAACTATTTCTGATAGAAGTATGAAGCTATAGTCTGTTATCAGGTGTTCTTCAGCCATGCATGAACACCATAAGAATGGCTGCCATCTACATTATTAATAAATGTATCATTATCATTATTATTATTATGAATATTCATTTGTTTATTTATTTATTTATTTATTCTACATTTGAGTCAAGGTTGATTGTGTTTCTTTCTGTTCTCTTACATGACACTGAAAGGAGAAGCACTGACATGTCGTTGTACAGTTGCTGTTCAATTACAATAAACCTATTCTATTCTATTGTATTAAGAGTAGGCTTTAAACTTTCCCTTTTGATAAAGCTTATAGTCAGGGCCAGTCCCTAGTTTAGACTGCCAGGGGACTTCCCATGATGCACTGAGCTTCTTCATTTACATTCATGTACTATTCATGCATTCACTAACTTAAACTTCTTCATCTCACAGGTGGATGCATCAACGTCCTGCTCCTGATGAACATCCAGGTGGTGATAGGTGGGTCCTGGTAGATAGCTGTCACCATATTATTTATGCTCCTATTATTTTCAATGTTGTTTGTCATTGTGCCTCTTTCTCCTTCTCTCTCTCTCTCTCAACCCCAACCGGTCGCCCACCTAGAGTCTGGATCTGCCTGAGGTTTCTTCCTAATAAAGGGAGTTTCTCCTTACTGCTGTCCCCAGGTGCTGCTCATGGAGGAATGTTGGGTCTCTTTAAATTACATTACGTGAAAAGTATCTTTAGATCACTTTTATTGTGATTTGGCGCTATATTAATAAAGATTAAGTGATTGATTGCTATTCAAAATAGCACAATTGATTAAAATAGCACAGGATGAGCATCTTCCTCACTGGTAACCATTATTTTATTCATATAAAAACAAAAGCACAGAGTAAATAATTAAACACTTCACTTTTTAAATGAATTGACACCTCCACTTAATCATATTAGTTCAGTGTGTATGGATAAAGTGATATTTGTTCCTGTTATCTCTTATGGATACGACAGCATTCTACATGAAACCCACTCTGTTGTGACACCTACATCTCTAATGACTTTCCTGATGACCCGTCTTAATCAATAAAACACATCACCAAAAGTCCCTCAAACCTGGTAAGGGGGTCACCTTAACTAGCAGCCAGCATTTATTGCCTTATAAAGACATACGCACTTCATTCCTCTTTCTGAAGTGTGGTGTGTCACTTCCTTCTTCTCTTCAGTAGATTTGAATAGATGTGTTGTCGCCGTTTTTTCGGGGCCGACTCAGTGTGCTGCCTGTCAAGCAGTGAGCAGCAACCACACGGACAAAGTGACGAAGAGACGGGCGAGACGGAGAGACGACAGATAATCGTCCAAGCTCAGAGATCACCAGCCTCACTACACCTCTCAGGTAAAGAAAGATGAGATCAGGTGGCTTCTGTTCCACATGTGTGTTAGCTGAAGTCATCACTGTGAGCTGAAACTTTGAGAGCTCACTTTGATTTCTTATTCTGTGTGTTTAGTGTGAAAGAGGACAGAGTGTATAACTGTTGTACTCTCAAGTTGATGCACATATTATTGCAGTTTACTTTTTCTTCATCCAAACCCTGACCTTTGTTCACACCAGGCCAGCTATGCTGCTCTACTAATGAATCATCATAAAACAACAGAAACAACATCAGCAACTTTAAACCTTCCTCGATTACATTGCATAACCTTTTGCTTGTTTTTAGACTCATTTTTAGACTTTTACAATTGAAAGTGCAAGCGAGCATTCGAGGCCTTTAGAGAGGAAGAAGAAGTTAAACCACTGCACCAAGCTGAAAAGGAAGTGTGTGGTTTTGTAACTGCAAAAAAAATTCCTCTAAGGTAGCAACGGTGAACAGAACTCATCAGCTCAGCTTATTGTTTCATTTATCTGTAATATTTGATGTTGTTTTATAAAGAAGAATGATCAGCTGTTGTGGATGTAATTATATGGTTATAGAGGATGTGATTGAAACACGTGTATGAGGCACACAGAGGAGGATGAGCACATGCAAATACTCTCAGTGGCTGTGCTGAAAGGCCGTGCTGCTCTGCAACAATGCTGCTATATTATCTGTTGTAAGTTAGTTCATTAAGTTCCAATGACTGCAGACTGTGCAAGTTCTTTACCTTCAGTCACAGATTCAGGAATAGGAAAGTTTAGCCTCGACCAGTGGTGGAAAGTAACTAAATACATTTATCCTGGTACTCATTCTTAGACTAGGTACAGTTTCATACTTCTGCTATGTTCTAGTATTCTCATTTTCTGCTACACTATACTTTTATTCCTATACATACCAGAAGGAAATATTATACTCTTCACTCCACCTTTATCTGGCGGTAATAGTTACTATGCAGATTCCTACTTGTAATCATATTAGAAAATATGATGCATTGTTATAGAAAACTAGCTATAATACAAACATAAAGAAATGGATGGATAGATAGATAGATAGATAGATAGATAGATAGATAGATAGATAGATAGATAGATAGATAGATAGATAGACAGACAGACAGACAGACAGACAGACAGACAGACAGACAGACAGACAGATAGACAGACAGACAGACAGACAGATACATAGACAGACATGAAACATGAAATAATGCCTATTGTTAAAGAAGATTTCAAAAGAAGAGGAAATTTAGTTTGATGTCATGGACAAAAAAAGAGAAGTAGCTATGTGGAGCAGCAGCTCAGTGACATCTGACACCTTAAAGAGGACCTATTATATTTTTCCATATTTTCACAATGTTGGATGTTTAGATGTTCATGTTAAATGTGGCCAAAGTATTGAATAATTAGGGTTAGGGTTAGTCGAGCCGAGTAGTGCTACAACTGTTACAAGCTTTTAATATGAAACAGTAAAGAAGGAAATGTTACATTTCATCAGCAGTAACTTAACACAACTCTAGGCTCACCAGGAGGGAGACCTGAAAGAGACACTGCCTGTGAGAGACAGAGGCTGAACTGAGGGGCTGCTCATACACCCCAAGTGTAAGAAGGAGCGCTTCCACAGGTCCTTCATTCCCACTGCAGTCAGACTGTACAATGCTGCACTAGAATTAGCACTTTAAGGTCCTTTTTTAGTTTATAATGATTTAAAATATAGGTTCCTGTTAAATGTCAGACTGCAGTTATTAGTCACTTGACTAATTTACTTCTTATAAGCTAATGAGAAGTAAATGTGACAGATCATTCAGAGCTCTATTTTACCTTTAGCACTACCACAACAGAGTTTCATTTCTGCTTCTGAGCCATTGACGTCTGTTCACTGGACAGAGCAAAGCCGCTGGACTTCACGTTTCACTTCAGCTATTTTCCACTAAATTTAGACTTCAGAGCCGTGAACACAAATCCCTTTTAAACTTCTTTATTCATCTCTAATCTATGCACACACACTCCTTGATATAAATTCAGGCTTTTTCATTATCAACCTATTGTTATGCCCCAACCCCCCCTTTTTTGCATGCATACTACAACTTAAGTATATACTAAATCGAAGGATTGCAAGATCCTCAATGCATGTTGTTTTTTTAACATGAATATTAAAGTTTCACAGTGTTTAAAAAAAAAAAAAAAGGGGGATTCTCTTCCCCAAAGCATTGCATGTGCACACATTCTGACATGTGCAAATTATACTAACACATGCACAAAAAACAATAATATAATAAAGATAAATAATATCATAAAAATGAATAGCTCATGCTGACAGAACTGATTCAAGGAGATTCGAAGGAAATCTATCAGCATGCTGAATCTATAACTTTTTATCTTTACATACCATGTAACTATTTGATGTAACTACCTTAAAGTGTATCCTGTGCTATGTACAAACAGGAAACACTGAACTTCTGATAAATCAACTCCTTCGTCCTCTCTGCCTCCATCGCGTGCTGCACAAAGATTCACACATTACTGTATTTGCAAAGTGGAAACAGCTGCAGAGGCTGTTAAAGAGCAAACTGACATGCTGCAACATAAATGTGTTTGCATTTGATTGCAGGTTGCACCATTTACTATTGAGGTTAGTTTACTTTAGCATGTTAATTCAATGATGTTATTTCTTCCCAGTGGGGCATTCACACACATCTCAATAAAACCTATTGGAAGGAATGATACAATATATACAAATATTAAACAAGCTAGTTGTAGACAGTGGAAGCAGGTGCTTTGCTTGTGGATTTTTTAAATTCAGTTAATGTTTATGGAGCTAAGCAACTGTTAGAAGTTTTTTTTGTTTTGTTTTTTAGTTCATTGAATGTGTGTCTGCTGCTATGGATGTCTGTACCAAAGTTTGTGCCAATCCATCCAGTAGATTTTGAGATACATCACAGCATAAGTGAAAACTACGACCTGTTGGTGGTGCTAGAGGAAAAGTCAGGTATCATCGAAGGATTCATCCTGTGTGGAACATGAATGTCTGTATAACATTATATAATCATACTTTGAATAGTTGTAGAGATATTTCAGTGGTGGATGGACAAACAGAACATATAGCCGGCCTGTTGTTGCACATTAGTGGTACATAATTGTAATTTCACAGAGACAGGGTTGTCTCTCATGGAGTTTACGTTTTCTCCTGTTTGAAAGAGAGACATAATACACAAACACTGTAATGCAGTCTAATCACCACTAACTAAAACCTCAAGCTTAACATACTGCAGGTGGGATTAGTGGTAAGGTCTATGTGTTCTGTCTGATCATACATCAGGGTATTTTTCCTTCACCAATACAGGAAGTTGAATTAGTCACATACGGCTAGAAGTAACACTTTTTTTGTGGTTAAAGCATCCTCTGTCAGCGGAACATGCAAAGTCTTTCTTAACGTCTTCCTCCTCGATGTTGTGCAGGCCTGCTCACATTTAACCCTGCCAAAAAAGGATATATAGACACACACACACACACACACACACTCAGAGTGAATCATTACAGACTAAACTAAAATATCCTGCGTGTGTGTGTCAAGTGACCTGCTTCTCAGAATTGCTTCACTCTTCTTCAGAGAAAATAATGCCCAAATTAGCCTCAAAGTCCAGCACTGGTCAGCCTGCAGCAGGTACTGCAAGACTGGAGATGCTGAAAGGTGCAGAACATCAGATGGTTTGTCATTAAATCCTGTAAAGACATTCATGGTCTACAGATGAATCATAATGACTTCAGTGATCAACTGACTTTTCCGTTTCCTGTCCATTGAAAAAGAGGCTACTAACCTCAGTGTGCTTTAACCTGGTTAAATAAAGATTAAAGTATATAATAAATAACAGCTATGGATGAAATGTAATAACTTTATTGATCCTTTGACTTTTCATATAGTGAAAGCATCCACTTAGAATTGGATTCATTCAATACTGTGGTTTAGCAGTGTTAACATGCTAAACTCAGACGGTAACAGATTTTTCACTGTGATCATTCTTTGACTTAATTAAAAACGTAGAGAACAGATGACATGTCAGATCTTATTACACAGCTCTAACAAAGAAACACTTCTCTATCAGGCAGCAAAAGCAGGAAGCAGTGGGCTGGCAGAAGTGAGAAATGTCAGCGGTTTGCATCACAGTACAAAATCAGGAGATACCATCTCTGAAGTTCCTCATTTTCTCTACAAGAACTGGTCAGTGCTGTCAGGCTTAGGATTTTAATTTAAGGATACTGTTTTTTTTCTGTGGCAGTTTCAGGTCCCACTGCTGATTCCGTTTCCTGACATGGCTGCCACAACGCCAATCTCTGCGGAGGAGCTGGAGGAACTAAGAGAAGCTTTCGCCAAGATTGGTAAGACAACAAGAAAGCAGTGTCACCACCATTTCCTCCAGTGTTTTTAATTCAGGAAGAAGGAGAGAAGGACTGGTTAGGGAGCTGAAAGTGTCCAGTTTTAACGTTATTGATCTCGTCTTTCATAACACCGTTTAAGATGTGACATTTTCTCCTCTTAGCATATATAAATACTCCATATGACAGTATTTATGATTATAGTCTAAATGCACTGGTATAAAAACCCTGAGTGAGAGAGTTTCCTCTCTACTCAACTGTATAAATGACCTATATACCAATAATACAATTTTAAATAAAAAGTACGAGAAAAAAGTATTAAATCACTCATATTGTGCATGCCACTTAAGATCAGATCTGTTCACAGTACTGGTTCTTCATTGTCACTGAGTGCACATGTGTGTGGGTGATGACCAGGTCAACCACAGACTGAAGGCTAAAATTACCCCGTCAATATCAAGAATAATTTCAAAAGCTTAGAATGTGTCATACGGAGGTGTCTTGTGTGAGAAAAGTAACAAAGTTCCACTTTCTCTTATCTGTGTATGATCTCTGACTCTTCCACCCTTTTTCTTCCAGATGTGGACAACAATGGCTTCATCAGCAAAGACGAGCTCAATGTGCTGTTCAAGGCCGCCAACCTGGCACTGCCGGGGTACAGGATCCGAGAGCTCGTCCAGGAGTTTACCAAGAACAGCGACCAGCTCACCTTTGACGAGTTTACTAATGTGAGTTCACAGGTCGAAGGTCACACAGTCAAATGTAGTGTGAACCAGTACATAACGTGCAACATATTTGATGTCTTTTTTTATCTAAAGCAAAGACAGAATGTTCTCTTCTCTGAACTGTAATTGACTGAAATCATTTATATTGTTAATTTCTCCGTGTCCACCTTCAGATCGTCCATGGCCTGAAGAGCACTGAGGTGGCAAAGACCTTTAGGAAAGCCATCAATAAGAAGGAGGGAATCTGTAATGTGGCAGGAACCTCAGAGCAGTCCGGTACTCAGCACTCCTACTCAGGTCAGTAACCTAACCCTAATATAAGAGAAATGGCAGATGTGAATAGTATTTCTGGGTTTGAATTTTAGGGACTGAGAATCAAACAAAGAGTTGGATTAGAGAAAGAAAATCATTCCATCTGTATTCAAGTCCAACATTCACTAATTCACTAAAATCAGGGTTTTGTAAGAGGATTGTTGGTTGTGAAAAAGTGGAGAGCTGCTGATATCAAATGTGGAATTTCTTCTGCCTGCAGAGGAGGAGAAGGTGGCCTTTGTGAACTGGATCAATAAAGCTCTGGAGAAGGATGGAGACTGTAAACATGTTCTGCCCATGGATCCCAACACCAATGACCTGTTCACTGGAATGGGAGATGGCATCGTTCTCTGGTACTCTCTACTTTTACTCTATACTGTCTTATCTTGTGACAGCACCCAGTAGCATCCCAACATTTACAAATCTACAGAAATCATTTTATATTTTGGGTAATTTGCTCTTTTACAATCTTACTATCTACCACTGTCATGTGTGTACACCTAAAATAACCTGGCAGTATCAGCTGTGCCATACATGACAGTGGTCTCAATCCTCTCATCTAAATCCTAGGGAGAAAAAAGCATATATGCGTTTTTCCCATCAGACTATTCCTTTAACAGATAGTTTTAAACATGAGTTTCTACTATTTGTCTTAAAGAGTTTGTGTTTCAAAACTGCCAGACTCAGAAAGAGCGGTCCAGTTCTCAGCCAGGCTTCACATTTCCAGTCTTTATGCTAAGCTAAGCTAAGCTAACTGGCTGCTGGCTGTAGATTCATACATTACTCACAGATGTGATATCATGATCTCTCCTGACTCTCAGAAAGTAAGTGAATAAAAAGATTTCCCAAGTAGTGTTTAGCAGTGTTTGTGCTTCAATGTTAAAGTGTTCCAGGCTGCAAAGCTCTTAAGTCTCACTCATTGACCGTGATACACACGCATTTCAAGCAGTTCACACACTCACACGCCACACCTGACATTTCTCACAGAAGTGATAGATCAAAAAATAGTGGTAGAAGTGATAGATCCCACGGCAAAGAAATGAATATATAATATACAGAAATGAACAGGCGTATGCACATTTCTCTGCCGAGTTCACAGCTGTCCCAGCCAATCAGAAAATAGTATTTCTTGTTGCCAGGTCAATTCGGAAAATAAATTGTTTTCTCCCCCGCTGCAAGCAAGTTCTCATGTGTGTAGCACTCTACCTACCCACACAGCCCACAGCTATAGTTATGACCACTGTCATCAAGGCATCAATATCTGCCACAAACACTCTACACACACACCATCCATAAGTGGCCAACACACACACACACACACACACACACACACACACACACACACACACACACACACACACACACACACACACACACACACACACACACACACACACACACACACACACACACACACACCATCTATAAGCAGTTGAGCACTGCTGTGTATAACTCTGTTCAGGATCAATTTGACCTATTTTTACATTTAAGAGCTGTAAAAACACCTTAAAGTCAGTGTAAAGTAAGAATAAATATGTGTTCTGAGTTTGACATACCACAGAAAAGTGTGTTGTTAACCACCCTGCCAAATTTGAATGATTAAAAAAATCGCCAAATATTTTAAATTAGGTGTCTTAAGTATATCTTTAAGTATATGTATATTCCAAATTCCATTCCTAAACCTTTCAGTGAATATTTCCAAGTCAACTCACAATTACATAAGTACAATACTAGACAATTCACCCTCCTCAGTATCGTACTACCCTTGGTACAATATTCTGGAATGATCAATTCAATAGTTCCATACAGTTCTCATCTTTTAACACATATAAGAGCAGTGTAAGGGCTGCTCTGATTGCTCAGGTCAGTAAGTAGTACACATGCTCATACACACACACACACACACACACACACACACACACATTTCTACACTTTTGTTTTATATTAAATTTTTATTTTTAATATTATTATAATTTTGCTTTATTTTTATGGTTATTATTTTTTTCTTTTTCTATTTCATAGTTACTTGTTTTTAATTGAACTTGTGAATGTTAATATAGGTAGAGGCCCTGTATAAGCCCTTTTGGGTTTCTTGCCGCTACCTTGCACCTTTCTTTTGTTGCTATTTCTTTATCTTTTTCCTTTTTGTCTTATTATTGTGCAAAATAAAAAACTTCAAACTTCAAACTTCAAACTTTGTCGTGCAGAAATTTGGTAGAGACTAATTATGCAAGGACAATGTGAAGAGTCTGAATATGAACAGTGCGTGAGGGTTAAGAGGCTCATTTGGGGCCAAATATCTTTTTCTCATTGATCCATTTGGGATCAATATCATAAAACTATTTATTGTATTTAGCTGAATTTGTCTTTTATTGGATTAAACCATTATTTTCATTATATTTGTGCTGGTCAATTATGAACAGTAGGCTATGTAGAATTGAACTGGTTTTTAAGTAACAAAAATAATTGGGAGAACTGGATGGGGCTGAGGGGTCGCTGCGGTTCGCTTCGGTCCTAACAAATGTAATCTCACTACAAACTTTTCATGAAACTTGAGAGCCCTGTCCAGGCATGTGGTTGTTCATTTGGATTTAATTTTTCTTTTTTCTTTTTTCTAGTAAGATGATCAACCTCTCTGTCCCTGACACCATCGATGAGAGAACCATCAACAAGAAAAAGCTCACACCTTTCACCATCCAGGTGAGACAGGAAGTGTCCTGATTGTGAGCAGCATCAGAGTCTTGTTTTCAGTGTGATTTTATATGTGACTGATGTTAACATCCTGTGTTGTGCTGTTGGGTCTAACAGGAGAATCTGAACCTGGCTCTGAACTCTGCGTCAGCCATCGGTTGCCATGTGGTGAACATCGGAGCTGAGGACCTGAAGGAGGGCAGGCAGCACCTGGTCCTGGGTCTGCTGTGGCAGGTCATCAAGATTGGACTGTTCGCTGACATCGAGCTCAGCAGGAATGAAGGTGTGTGTGTGTGTTGTGTGTGTTTTCATATTGGTTCTATTGTGAATCAATCATATTTAAAATCACTAAGGTTTTGTCTCATTATTCACAGAGTATTACAAACACCCCTCAACAGTGGCACTGTCTACAACCTCATGAGTTTGAGGGCGCACTCACACTAGGGCCAGTTGTTCCGTACTATCATGTCCCCCCTCCCCTGTCCCCCGCTGGCCCGCACTCACATTAACCCAACCGTACTGTACTCAAGCACGGTTGCCTCCCACACATTGTGTAAAAACATATAGACAGTTTACTCTCATAAAACATGCACAGGTGTGTGTTGGCATGCTGTGTGCCGGTAAAACACAACACAGCCGATCAATTAACACAAAGCACTATGATTAAAAAGTGCAAGCTTGTTCTTCTGAGTCATGCCTGTGTAGTATGCAGTACTAGATACTAGTGTAAAAAAGACTCTAGTAAAAGCAGACGTCCTGATTCAACTCTTTACTCCAGTAAAAGTAAGACTTAGTTTAATGACTTTCGCCAAATGACTTTAACGAATTTCGTTACATTACATAATGCAGATTTGTTAAATATGACTTTTATGACTAATGTTGATGGACATAAATTGAGTTATTTTGTCTTAATAATGATAAAATAATACACAAAAAATGGTCTGATTGGGAACCCATATATGCATAATGTCTCCACGTTGCATTTAGTGTTGCACTAAATGAACAGGGCTCAGCTAGTGTTGCCTTCGTAGATTTCCCGGGATTCCCTGGAAAATTGGCTTCTTTTCCCGGGATTTAAAATGTCTTATTTTCGGGAAAAATATGAATCCCTAGTGCGCATGCGTGACCAAGTGTACTGTGCCTAAACACACCTCTTCCAACCGTACCGTACCAGTGAAGTGTCCCGTACTCAAGCACGGTACACTTGCACTCACACTAACCAAATAATCCAGATTTTAGGGGGCAAACGTGCTTGGGCACGGTACGATTGCCTAGTGTGAATCTCACTCAGTGATGACTTTAGAGCTTTGATCAATGTTTTGGACAGGAGATTCAGTGTGTCATGTTGCTTTTATAAATATTTGCAGCTCTGATTGCACTGCTGCGTGATGGAGAGAGTCTGGAGGACCTGATGAAACTTTCCCCAGAGGAGCTGCTGCTGCGCTGGGCCAACTATCACCTGGAGCAGGCTGGAGCTCCCAAAGTCAACAACTTTAGCTCCGACATCAAGGTGATCACACACACACACACACACACACACACACACACACACACACACACACACACACACACACACACACACACACACACACACACACACACACACACACACACACACACACACGTAAATCCAGACATAGATATATGATTCTACTTACTGGACTCCTGACCTGCAAACACACGCAAAGCCAGTGATATTGAACATATTGAGTTTCTGAGTTTCTGTCTATGCTATATTTTCCAAACTATAAAAAATGTGGAAGCTATAAAATATCTTTTTTTTTAAACATTTAACATTCTTGGTACATGCATCTATCTTTTTTTAGAATACTATTTATAATTATAATTATAGATTCAGGGTTAAGTCTGTATCTTCTAGTTTTTGATAAAAGAAACAAAAATGGTCTGATTAAGGTCAATTCTAGATCTAATTGAAATTCATTGATTGGTTGTTGCTTATGAATGAACTGAATTGTATATAAAATCATGGCATGTCACTTTCAGTTAGTTTGAAATCTGGCTTCATTATTTCTTGTGTTAAATCACTTCAGTGAGCAGCTGTTTCCATCTGTGATAACATTCCCAAACTGTGTGGTTTTTCCAGGACTCCAAAGCCTACTACAACCTCCTGGAGCAGGTGGCACCCAAAGGTGATGAGGAGGGAATCCCCCCCATCGCCATCGACATGACAGGACTCAGAGTAAGAGAGTGAAATCATGTGGAGTGGTGTATGAACTTCAGTTTGAGTCCGTTGCATGTCATTCCCCATCTCTCTCTCTCTCTCTCTCTCTCTCTCTCTCTCTCTCTCTCTCTCTCTCTCTCTCTCTCTCTCTCTCTCTCTCTCTCTCTCTCTCTCTCTCTCTCTCTCTCTCTCTCTCTCTCTCTTTCTCTCACTCTCTCTCTCTCTCTCTCTCTCTCTCTCTCTCTCGCTCTCTCTCTCTCTCTCTCGCTCGCTCTCTCTCTCACTCAATCATGAATCTATATTGCCAAAGCAGAACAGAAGATCATTAACATTGACAGATGATAAAAAATATACATGAACAAATATCAACAAAAATATCAAATATAGTAAAAGGTCTTTTTTTTTTTTAAAGAAAAGAAATCTCTCTGTCTCTTTCCCTCTCACCTTATATCTTACACTATAGCTGATTGTGATAATTGGCTAGAAATGCAATTAACTTGACTTGTCTCTTATTTGGAGACTGTAACTGTAAGTGTATGAGTATGAATTGTAAAGATATAGTATAATTCAAAAAATATTTTTTAGATCACCAATATATATATAATGTGCAGTTGTTAAAAGAAAAGGCTAATTATGTACAAGAACCACAATTTCCACCTTAAAGATCTCATTATTTGAGTACACCTCATTTTGCACGATGACTTAAACTGGTCAACATTGCAGTGTAGTGTAGATTACAGTCTCACATTCTCACATTGACTCACAGAGAAGTGAAGTGTTTCCAAATGAAGTCTGTCTTGTAAATAACAAAGGCCAGGATGTAGTCATCTATCTGAAGTGGTAACATCCAGTTCAGCCAACGTTAACACAATGTCTCGTCCCTCTCTCTCTGCAGGAGAAGGAGGACCTGAAGAGGGCAGAGTGCATGCTGGACCAGGCTGAGCGGCTCGGATGCAGACAGTTCGTCATGCCCACTGATGTCATCCGTGGCAATCCTAAACTCAACTTGGCTTTTGTTGCCAATCTTTTCAATAAGTATCCAGCTCTGAAGAAACCAGAGAACCAGGACATCGACTGGAGCTCCATTGAAGGTGAATTTAAAGCTTCTAAACGTTTCTTTTGTCTACACTCATTTCTTCTAATTTCAGATGTATTTATTATTACTTCCAGTTGGTATTCACATGGTACTGCACCTGTATCCAGATACCTTATCTGGATAAGGGAAACACATGCTGATGCAAAGTGTAAATGCATGCAGTACTGGTCCATGCCCACCAGCCCTGTCTAGATCATTTGCATATTGAGATCGACTACAGATACAATCAAGATAACTAAAGCAATTATTAATACCAGGTGTACATACAAAGAGCCATGGGTCGGATGTGATTATACAGATAATGTATCCAGATACAGATACATGTCTCATAGTCATGGGATTCAGACTTTGCCTAAATATAAACAAATAACAACAAAAACCAGAGTTCCATATTCAGACATTCAACAAAGTTAATCCTCGATAACTTTTCATCAGTTTTCCTCAGACGCTGTGATCTGATATTAAAGGCTGGTATCAGACAGCTGTAGAACTTCACACACTTTTTTGTATTTTCTATTTCCACTGAGACTGTTTACAGTTACACAGCTTTTATTTAGACTTGGGCAAGACCAATACTGGATTTTTGGGGGCGATGCTAATAACAATATTAGGGAGTAAAACAATTCCGATATCGATATATCAGCCGATATATATGAATAGATATTTTTTGCAATGACCCATCAAATGTGGTTATCATTTGTGACAATGATATGTAATGGAGACATATTTTCCAGTTTAGGAATAAACCTTATTGTTTTAAGTGATATCAGTAAACAGAGTAAACTCCACTGGGAATTTAGTCTTTATCAATAACTATAAATAAAATACAACAAAAATGTGTATGTATCAAACTTGAATTAAGAAAAAGAATCAAATATATATGTATATATACATACACATATATGTAATGCTGCTTATATAAATTATAACAATTTTTAAAATATGGACACATATCAGACAACATATACACCGACACTGATATATCTGTGATCTATATCGGCTGATAATATCGGTGGATCAATATATCTTTTGGGCTCTTATTTAGACTCAGTTAAGATTTTCATTTTTATTTCTTTGATGGAATTACAAATTATGTTTTATTATTTGATTAATTTAAATGTTATTAGATGTATTTTGATGGTAGTCTATAACATTTCCGACTACTTCCTGTGTAGGCCCACTCATTTCCAGTCTCAATTTTTGTCACAGATACTATTACACATGTACGCTCTATTTCAGTACTATGTATGTCCTGCTAGTGTTTCTGACCAGTACACTCACTGATGTTTTCCTCCAGGTGAAACCAGGGAAGAGCGTACCTTCAGGAACTGGATGAACTCTCTGGGGGTCAACCCTCGTGTCAACCACCTCTATGCGTAAGGAAGCTCACCACTCTCCTTCTTTACTCTTTATTTATCTGTCAAACCATTCTTTTAAATGTTGTAGGATTGTTGTGTAGCGTACATCACATTACTTTTTTACCCTCAGGACAAACTTTACATGTTAATAACTGATAAGGCAGTAAGAAAATATACATCATCAGTATGTTGTGTGTGTGTGTGTGTGTGTGTGTGTGTGTGTGTGTGTGTTACAGAGACATTGATGACGCCCTGGTGATCTTTCAGTTGTACGAAAAGATCAAGGTGCCAGTTGACTGGGACAGAGTCAACAAGCCTCCCTACCCTAAACTGGGCAGCAACATGAAGAAGGTAAGACAGCTAAAGAAAGTTCAAGTCAGTCATAAAAACAAGTAATGTCAAATATTACACCTTTGTTCTGTCTCTTCCAGCTGGAGAACTGTAACTATGCAGTGGAGTTGGGCAAGAAGGAGGCTAAATTCTCTCTGGTCGGCATCGCAGGTCAGGACCTGAACGCAGGGAATCGAACCCTCACCCTGGCTCTGCTCTGGCAGCTCATGAGGAGGTAACAATAAATGATTCACAACCTTTATTACCTTTCATTGATGTTCTATCCCTTTGCATCAGTCTCCAACACAGACCTCCAACACCTAAGTGTGTATCTCTGTCCTTGTGTTGGACAGCGGCAGCTATCATCTTGATGACAGATGTAATGGATTCTAATATAACCTGTAAACTGATCCATAGTTCCAAATGCTTGTTGTATTCTGGAGACTCTACCTCCAATGATGCTTAGAAACTATGATGAGGAGAGACTGATAGTGAGACATGGATTATGCTTCAAGGACTGATTGGAGAAGTTTTCATTGATGTTTCAGGACTTTGGCGATGGCTGTCCACATGTTGATGTATCCTTGGGCAAGATACTTATACCAAACTGTTCCCGATTGCAGTGCCAATGGTGTATGAATGTGTGTGAATGTTTAGGTTCTTCCTGATGAGCAGGTTGGCACCCTGTGTGGTAGCTCCTGTCATCAGTGTGTGAATGTGTGTGAATGGCTGAATGAGACATGCAGTGTAAAAGTGCTTTGAGTGGTCAAAAAGACTAGAAAAGTGCTATATAAGTACAGTCCATTTACTCTTCTTTACTTTATTCATGAGGAGCAAGCTGCAATTTTTAGAGCCACAATGCAAGCAAGTATTCCATGCTGAAAAGAGTGTTGTGTCTCCATGGCATACTGTTGGAACTCATAATAAGGGGGAAGCCATTATTTAGGGGAGTGGGTTTAGTCTCATCACGGGAGCACCATTGTTGTGATGGAGAACAGCTCACAGATATTGACGAGCTACAGCGGGGCGTGTGGCAGTTTATGTGCTGTTTCCACAAGGCAGGGCCACTTAATACCTTTACAAAAGCACAGTAACACGAAGTCCTGGCGGACTAACAGAAACAGTTTAGCTTGTCGCTATGACAACAATTGTAAACAAAGCACAGCCTGTGAAGGTGCTTGGGCTTGGACGGCAAGCCTAAACAGCAGCAATACAAAATAATACTAAGCTAGTATTATACACACATTAATAAACTCTGCCCAGACAAAAAACCCTTACTGTCCTTTGGTGGATAGTGGTGCGTTGGGAGGAAGTTCAGCTGTCCTCAAGCGTCCTACCGTCCATTGGCTAACGGGTGCTGACAGCTCGGGTGACGTCATCGGCAAGAAGTGACATCAGGAGCCTCACAGCCAATCAGGGAAGAGAGGGTTAGGGTTAGGGTTATGGGCTAGAGTCTCAGGTTGGTACCCAGAACAGCTGTCGTGGGGAAGGGCTCTGCCTGTTTTGGGGGGGTGTTTATATGTAACCCACATCAGGCTTTGATTCTTCCTGCTAGGCCGGACCTTTGTCTTTGAGCAGACAGAAGGGAAGCCATGTGCTTTGGTTCACTAAAGCACCAGGATATTCAGGCCCCCAACAATACCATGGATGGTAAAGTCACATTTGATGAGAAGAAAAATAAAATGTATTTCTCACTGCCCCTGAGAATTCAAAGATTCCAGCTGGTGGAGTGTGTGTGTGATCAGTGGGCATCACTATGTTGTAATGATCCAAAATGGCTGAGAACCACTGAATTGTATAACTGTACTTCTGGACAGTAGCCACAATTTAAGAAATACTCAGGTCCTCAGGTCATGAGTCCAAACCCCCCCACATGCTGCACATACAGCACTGACTGCTGTGTGTTCCTGCAGGTACACCCTGAACATCCTGGAGGACCTAGGTGATGGGCAGAAAGTGGTTGATGACACCATCGTGTCCTGGGTCAATGGGACGCTCACACAAGCAGGCAAACCCACCATCTCCAGCTTTAAGGTAACACAAACATATTTAAAGCTTTCTGAAGGATGACACTTAGAGTCTAGAGTTGAGTTTATTTATGTTTGTTGTGATTGAAGGATTAAGTTACCCAGAAATGATGTACGGTGCTGCCAGTAAACTGACCACTGCTAGTCAGGCTTGGTGTTAATGTGTCAAACCACAACACTGAACACTGAACATCATTAAAAGAGTGTTTTGTGTAGCTTCATATTTATCATACACACATCAGAGTGGAATCAAACTTATCATCTAAGCAAGAAAGTGAATAAGTGAACCTCCCAAAATGTCTGATTCTGTGTAGGAGGGGTTTTCACAACATAATTTTATTTCTACAAATAAGGAGGATGTACAGTGTCAGAGTTTCCATGACGCTCTGCTGCAGATACACATTTTTTAGTTCTCAGACTGTACAGTATATCAGTGATCCTCAGACTTGAAACCAGTATTGACAGTAAAAGGCGTCCCCTGAAGTATCAGAGCTGTACTGTGTCAATGAAGGTTCAGTGTAAACAGTATTCTACTCTTTTTTATTTGTGTGTGTGTGTGTAGGATGGGTCCATCAGCACCAGTATGCCAGTCCTGGACCTGATTGATGCCATCCAGTCCGGATCAATCCGGTACGACCTGCTGAAGACAGAAGACCTGACTGAAGAGGAGAAACTCAACAACGCAAAGTATGTACAGATTGATTTTTTTTTTTTAACCTCAACTTTGTCATCTTTTAAACATTACATCAACAGAAACTGTAGTAGTGTCAGAGTTTCAGTCCAAAGCTCCTGAAATAATAGAATGTTTCCTTACAGCATACATACTTTCAGCCTATCATAGAGCCCCTCACACTGATAAACAATCACTATTAGCTAAGACAATTAAAACCACCATTGGAGAAGGGTTAGGGTTAGGGTTAACCCTTACCCTAACCCTTCTCCACTGAAGATTCTCCAGTGGCAGAAAAAGTGAAGCAAATTATCCTCAATCACTGGAATATCTGAAATGGCGCTTTTCCACTACTCAGTTCTAGCACTACTCAGCTCGACTCGACTCGGTACTGATCCAGAAACAGCCTTTTCCATTACTAGAGTACCTACTCAACGAGGGCGGGGTCGTCATAGCACGGCTGCGCGAAATTGCTGTGCCTTTGTTTTATACACGACACAAACACATAAACATGGAGGACATTGAGGCAGTGGTGTACTTGCTGCTGTATGAGGCTTTCTGTCACAAAAAGCAAGAAAATTGAGCCGTATGGCTGTAACTATGGTTGTAACGCTGCTGCCGGTATTTATAAATGCCGGGTTTGATTCTTATGTGGGACGGCTCATGACTCTTCCAGTGACTCTCTGACCAATCAGTGGCCGGCAGTCTGTTGAAGTCACATTTAGTATCGGCTCGGCTCGCTTGGAACCTCACCAGAGCAGGTACTAAAAAAGTACCAGGTACCAGGTACTATCACTGATGGAAACGCCAAAAAAACAACGCGTCGAGTTGAGTAGTGCTGGAACTGTTTAGTGGAAAAGCGCCAAAAATAGTATCTGTTTTGTACCTCCTATGATTACCTTTAAATGCTGCCTTGAGGTAGCTGAATGACCCTGCTGCCTCTTTCTGCTGTGGCCACTGTGCACATGTTCAAACTCTTCACATACTTACATATACGCATTTGACACATTTAAGTACTGGTAAAAAAAAACAACATAAAATCTTTCAGAAACTGTAGCAGCACACACGTCTACATGCTGACATGTTATTGTGGTTTGTTGTATATTGACCAAATTGTTCTTTTCCTGGTAACATGCTCACTGTCATCACTGTATTGTTAGGTACGCCATCTCCATGGCGAGGAAGATCGGCGCCCGGGTGTACGCGCTGCCTGAGGATCTGGTGGAGGTCAAACCCAAGATGGTGATGACAGTGTTCGCCTGCCTCATGGCACGTGGCATGAAGAGAGCATGAAGATCATAATGATCCACCTCATCAACCCGTCATCAGTGTCCTACAAGGACAAAGGTTGAGGAAATGAAAAAAGAAAAAAGAAAAAAAAAAAGAAAAAAAGGTTTTAGGCTTATGCAGAGGATCAGCTGTGTATTTGTCATTTTGAACAAGACAGTTGGTCTTCATTTTGCTGGGTAAAGGGAAACATTACTTCTATACAAATAAAGATTGATTGACTTCAGGTACGTCATGGTTTGTCTCGCATCTCAGTTTCCTAAATGTGAAGATTTACTGGTTCAGTTTCATGTCACTGTAAGTGTAACTGATGTGTAACAAATAAACAGATTTTTTTTTATCAAAGACTGTGTGATCGTTTGCTATTTTACTGTTTATTGACACTGTCCTGCAATGCCTCATACTGGTATCTCATTTACAGTGATGGCTTGATATTTTGAGAAAGCTTGTTAACCTTCTCTGTTAGACTTAGATAAGATTGATACTACCAATGTTCTGATCTAACTCTCAGAAAGTGAAGAAGCATATTTCTTAAAAGGTAGACTTCAGGCCTCGGATCCGAGGTTTTAAAACCCTACAGTCGTCGAAAGGAAAAGGGGGATGGGGCCTTCCTCCCCTCAGAGATTACTATTGGGTAGCACAATTAAGGCCCATCATATGCTGGTGTAATCCTTCATATGATCCTCAATGGAAAAACATTGAAGAGGGCCTGACCTCCATTCCCACATAAGCACTGATAGCCAACAGTAGCCTGAAGGACCTTATAAAAATATAGAAAACCCATGGATCAAGCTGACTAAAATACGGAAAACAGTAATAACAGAATACAAATTAGAAGAGGACATTGTGATCCTTAAGTGGTGTGCATATGATACACAGTTTGCTCCAAATAAATCAGATACGAGATTCAAGGAATGGACAAATAAAGGACTAACAGCTTTATGTAAGATAATAGAGGAAAATACACTACTTAGTTTTGAAAGGATTAAAGAGAAATATTCATTAGAGGCGCAGGATTTCTATCGTTACTTGCAGTTGAGGCATTTCGTCAGGGAGAAGATAAAATATCAGAATCAAGTAAACAGCTGTTAGGCCTGTTTAAAAGGGCATATGGCTCAAACAAAGATAGAGGTATTATCTCAGGTTTATATAAAGGGCTTATAAGCATGAAAGCACATTCAACACTATATATTAAAACAAAATGGGAAATGGAGGGAGGAATAGATCTGACGGAGGAAGAGTGGGTAACAATCTGGGAACATCAATGGAAATGTAGCAGCTCAGAGTTGGAGAGAGTTTGGCTGGAAAAGCCTGATAAGATATGTTATTACACCCTACCAAAAATCCCACTACAGAGGTAACTCCCTGGCTTGCTGGAGAAACTGTGGAAATATAAATGCAACTCAATATATTTTTGGGAGTCACCTGCTTCTGGAAAGTAAAGCTTTATTTTTTGGACTCATGCCTGAAGGATGGCCAAAGAGAGACACATATGTGTTTAATATTCTGTTAGTGGCAAAAAGGCCCTCACGAGAAAATGGCTTTCACAGGAGAGCCCAACATTGAACATGTGGATGGACGTCACAATGGACATATACAGGATGGAGGGATTAACTGCAGATGTGAATTACAAAAAGGACTTGTTCTGTTTCACGCTGGAAAAAATGGATGGACTATATAACACCACGCAGGCCAGACTTTGACTGTTAACTCAGGATAACATGCTGTGTAGCAATAACCATACCTCACTCCCTACGTGTTCAAGTTTTTGTTATGTTCTTCTTTATTTATGTTTTTATTCCCTAAAAAAGGACGCTCATACTGATGCTCTGTGCCTAATGATTGAAATGGATGTACATGTGTTGCTGAATTTCAATTTAAAAAAAAAAAAAAAAAAGGTAGACTTCAACAACACAAGCACCTGCTCATCAGGGTTCTCTGAGGACGTATCAATACTGAGCTGCATTCACAGTCACTAGGCAGGAGCAGCAGTGAAAGATGTGACATGCAGCAGTGTTTGTTACATACAGGAGATGGACAAAATAATGAAAGCACAAACAACCTGAAAGATTCCATTTAACAATCTGTTTAATGAAAGAAAACTTGCGAGCTTCCATTTCCAAAGTTGAGAGAGTGCATTGGTAAAAAAATGAAATCCTGAATTGTGTTGTTTTTTTTAATTTTATTTCAAGAAAATAGAGAGGGGACATGGTGACAGTTCAGAAGCAGGATTGGACTGCAGAGCCTGAAGAAAACTTCACTACATATTTACAATATTAACTGTCATTTGAGCCAGCTGCATCAGTTTTGGCTCCTTTGCTGTACAAAGACATAAAGAATGTTTCTGGTAAACTGAATCACGAGCCTTCAGCATGTTTTAAAGTTAGTAAGGGAGGTTGGCATTATTTTAGCAACTCGGGCCACTTCTACAGTCTGTGCAGTGTCTCTGTGAGGGCTCATTATTTGGCTGGTTTGGCCTCGGTGGGGTTTTCTCCGGTGTCCAGGGTCTTGAGGAGGCGGAAGAGGCCGGCTGCCTCGCGGATGCGGCTGAACTCGATGCAGAAGGCCTGAACCTCGATGAAGAGGTCCTGCACATTAATGATTTTGTTCCGGATCAGCGACTGGAGGAAGACGCAGACCAGACGCACCAGACGATTCTGGGGGGAAATAAACATGCAGGAGACACAACAAAATGTGACACTCATCTCAGTAAACAGTGATGTCATCAGTCAGTTTGTTGTATTTCAGGCAAGTCCAAACTATTCCATAAAGGGCAGTGTGTCTGCAAGTTTTTCTTCCAACCAATCAAGAGCACATGATTCCACCAATCAAACTAAGGACTGAGATCAGCTGATGAGTCAAGCCTGGTGTGCGGCTGCTTGGTTAAAATGAAAACCTGCAGCCATGTGAACGCTTTAAGGAATAGTTTGGACATTCCTGCTATATGTAAAGCTCTTCAACAAGCCTTAAAGAGTGTTAGCTGCTGCAAATATTTAACCATATCATGATGTCACCTTGTCTATTTTATATACAGACTAAATGGAGCTAGACATATAATAATATAATATTTTCAGTTGTCTGGTTTAGTCTGTGCTGAGATTTTTCTAGAAGAAAAATAAACAAAAAACCTTCCCAACTTGTCCAAAAAGTAAAAATGTTGGACTGTTGTATGTACCTGCATGTATTTGTCTTTGATTTGCTCACAGGTGGAGATACAGTTGGATATGTAGAGGTGGATGAACTCTGGAGGCAAATCCACAGCTGTGGTCAACCTGAGTGATGAAGAGAAACAAGAAAAAAATGACTTCATACAATCAACTTCTAGCATCAACTTATTAATACCTATAAAAAACAGAAATTAACTTTAAAAATAAGTTAAGATACTAAGTTATAATATTGTGTCATTTCAACCAGAATGGATTTGTGGGCAGATCTGAAAACATGTGATTATTTTCATTAGATGAATCTATTAAGGTTACACATAAATGTCTGTTACAAGTTCCCAAAAGCTAAACCTCTGACTTTATGGAAAAAGGAGAAATTAGAAAACATATTCCTTTTTTAAAATAGTACAGTTCAGTAAGTGCTTTTTTATATAGATGGTATGTCAGTGTAAGCAGTGCAGTGTGTGCTTCAGCTGGTAATGTATCCTGTTGCCACTGTGTGATAATGATCACTGTACAAAACACTTTATACTTATTCAAATATTCAGTTATATCAGTTAGCATCCCTAAACACAATGTTATGAAAAACTAAGAATAGAAATTCCTTTCATCATAAAGACTTCACTTGCAGACAATGCAGAGCACAAAGGCACTGTTAACATGTTCACTGGATAAAAACTGAGTTTAAGGTATTCAATTGAAGGAATATCCACAAATGTTTACCGATTTGTCAAGTGTCTGAATACTTAACTGTAACATTTATGTAATGATATGAAGCCAACCTGCCACAAGCATTTTCAGTTATTATTTCCTCTCTGGATGAACATAGTTATGTTTCTTTGTTCATTCATTGGAATTGAAAGGACTTTGACTCTTCGTACCTACATACACATCTGTAGTATTGTATCTGAAGGTGTACTGATACCTGTGACTAAAAAGAACATTTAAATAAAATAAATAAAAATTAAGTTGACCCCCCCCCCACCCCCCCCCCCCAAAAAAAAAAAGAGAAAAAAATTGCACCATGACTTCAGAGTTGTAGCAGCACCCTCACCTGTTGACGACCTCCATGGAGTGCAGTGACATGTCCATGTTAACCAGCACAGAGAAATACTCTGTGATCTGGCTGCTCTGCATCAGCTTCAGCAGCATCTCGATGGCCACCAGCGGGTTGTTCTCTACCAGGTCAGGCAGCTTGGCTGGGGACAGACCGATGTGATAAACCAGCTTTGGGTCCTTCTCCAGCTCAGCCAGCAGCTGTGGAGAGCGAGAGCGAGAGAGAGCTGAAAACACACATATTCCCAATATCCTGTCCCAATTTCATACTACATACTAATTATATACTATATGTGCTACAGAGTGATCCTCACATTATACTGTTTTTCACAGTTAGTATGCAGGAAATGAGCATGTGCACTATACAAAACACCACTATGACTGTTCATTATGTCCAGCTCCATTTCCTGCACATTGCATTGTTGGACTACAGTTTCCATCAACACTCAAAAGTATCATTCTTAGTATGCACATTAAATGTTTTGAGGGCATTTTGGTCCCTTTTCCAGCATGAAGACACTAGAGACTCAAAATCTGCTTACAATGAGTGTGTTTGATCCTCTGGGAACTATGAATGTCTGGACCAAACACAGTAATCCATCCAATAGTTTTTGACTCTGACAGACCTATAGACTGACATTTACATCCTCAGACCTCAAAATATTACAAACGATTCTGACACTTTCGACCACTTGTAGTCACCAGTGACAGCAGTGTATGTAGCACCTTTTATGTTGCAACATCGTTGCTTTAGACTGAAGAGAAATACACTGCTGTGAAAACATGTGACTGTTTATCACCTGTGACTGCTGCTGGGCAGACAGTGGGCTCTTGAAGGCTTTGGACATGATGCGTTTGATCTCCACGCCGGTGCTGTTCTTCACACACATGGAGCGGTCCCACTGGATGCTGTGATCCGGCTCGGTGGGGTTCAGCCATGCCAGCTCGTCCTCGCACACGTGCAGAGGAGGTGGCGGCCGGATGAATTCAGGGCGGAAGTGACCTGAGGGGGCAGGAATGTGGACAGGTTGTTGGAATGTACCGCTACATTCAGTTACATCCAGAGTAACAGATTTATTCTGGCTGCAGATGGTAGGTTTAGTCTACAGGCATTGGCAACATCTGCACCAGCTGTAAAGGCGTCCTCATATTCACAGAGTCAACAACATGTTTCAGAATGTGAACAGCAAGAAATTCTAATCACTGGACACCATGACTTAAAAGTAAGATATTAAAGAATGAAAGCTGAAAAACTAGTCCACGTATTTGTTACTTCTAGGCTGGATTATTGTAATTCATTATTATCAGGCTGCCCTAACAAGTCTCTAAAGACTCTCCAGCTGGTCCAGAATGCAGCTGCACGCGTTCTGACAAAAACTAGAAAGAGATCATATTACTCCTATTTTATCTAAAATCTAGAATAGAATTTAAAATCCTTCTCCTCACTTTTAATGCTCTTAATGGTCAGGCTCCATCATATCTTAAAGAGCTTATAGTACCTTATGT
This sequence comes from Scomber scombrus, assembly GCF_963691925.1. Taxonomy (NCBI): domain Eukaryota; kingdom Metazoa; phylum Chordata; class Actinopteri; order Scombriformes; family Scombridae; genus Scomber; species Scomber scombrus. The sequence continues at coordinate 966,907 of NC_084982.1, read as the reverse complement.
ACCTACTAGAACACTACGCTCCCAGAACGCAGGCCTACTTGTGGTACCTAGTATCTCTAAAAGTAGAATGGGAGGCAGAGCCTTCAGTTATCAGGCTCCTCTCCTGTGGAACCATCTCCCAGATTGGGTCCGAGGGGCAGACACCCTCTCTACTTTTAAAAGTAGGCTGAAGAAACTGAATATTTTGGCCTGTATGTGAATGCACATGCTCTCATGGTGTGTGCTCTAACATCCTAATGATAATAGTAGAATCCTCTTATATTACAGAACAAAAAGAAGGAACTTTTTTGGTTTTCTTCAAAAATAAAACATCAGCATCATCACTTACTCTCCAGTGGAGGGCGGGGGCCTGTGACCAGAGACTCTATAATCTGATTGGCCACTGAGCTGTCGAATCCTGAGTTTGATGAGTCTGGATCTGGGTCGTTCAGGATGCTGGGGAAGCTGGCCTTGCTCTGAGTGGGCAGCTCTGACTGACGCTCTGCACAGCAAACATACAAAACATCTTGCTTTTAATGCAATGTTTCAAATTCATCATGTTGAGTGGATTGTTTCAGTTCAGTTAATACTTTTTGTGCACACTTGCTCATTACAATGCTTCCGTGTGACCTTTCATGTATATTTCTATATTGACAGTAAGTAAGACAGAACATAAAGTAAACATTGTCAGCTACAACTGATGTTGCCCTTGAAAGTGAGTGTCACTTTAAAGCAGTACAACTTTACACTCGATAAATGACGGTTGGTGTATAGTGACCTGCTAAGGCTAGCTGCAGCCCACTGATGTCTATGGACTGGGGCATGTTGCCGACATCCATGCAGGACACCTGTCTGGGTGTCTTCTTGAAGAGATCCCTGGGTGGAGCCAACATCAGCTGGGACAGGAAGAACTTCTCGGGCTGGGTGATGGGAGGCAGGAAACCTGGAAACATCACATGTATATTTAAACAAGCAGGACTTAATCTGCACTGAGAGACGTTTGATAACATGAAGTTGATCCAACACGTCTCAGTGTGAGACAGTTTCAACATAAACTTAACATTGTAATAGGAAGGACTTATTGCAGGATGCTTGTATTATACTGCATTAGATGAAGGAAAGGTCAGCTGATAAACTGACATGTGTAGACAGTTAATACATAGCTGGTATAGTATACACTATATAGTGAGTTTTGACTGTTTATGAGATTATGATAAGTACATGAAAGTCTCCCATAAGGTGTCCTTTCCTTAATGAAATCTGTGTTGGACACACAGCTCATGTGTTGAGCTTACAATATTCAACATTGAGTCAAAAACAACTTTTTACTCTGATCATGCTAGGACCTCCACCACACACACACACACACACACACACATAGACTTACCGGAGAGCACCTTCTCCTGCTCCTCCCCGGCAGGTGAGGGGTTCAGCAGGTGGGCGAACACGGCTGCGAACGGGTTAGCGGCCAACGGCTCGGTACGGTACATCTCCCAGAGCAGGTAGAGGGCAGTGAGCCGCTGTGAGGAGCTGGGCAACAGGTCCGGCTGCTGGAGGAGCATGACCAACACCGAGCCCACCTTGAAGTGCTCCGCTTTCCCAAAGTAGTGATGGAAGTGGGTGGAGAGGCTCTCGAAGGTGTTGGTGCAAGCCTCCTCCGATATGATGCTCAGCAGGTTGGACAGTTCTTTAGGAGCGAGGGTCATGGTCTCCTCTCCTGGAATAGCTCAGCTCTTTATAACTATACGGTGTAAACTGGTGTGTGTAGAAGAGTTTGGAAAAGCTGCGTCCTGAAGTCATCACACGAGCTCCTACTGCTGGAGCTACGTTAGCAACGAGTTAGCTTAGCTTAGCAGCGCTAACTGACAAAAACCGGCAAAATCATGGCGGAAACTACAGTCATCAGTCCAATTCCGTAGTGAACATTTCAGTGACTGCATAACAGTCTGTTAAACACAACTAACATCAACAAATCCACATATTCAAGTCTCTAGAATTACCACGACTGTTAACACAGCGCCACCGCTTTCACTTAGCCGTTTAAATTTTGACTTGACCCCTACACAGAGCAGTGCATTGTGGGTCGTGTAGTTTGGAACTCTGGGGTTTTACTTCCGAATCACACGTTAGTCTTTAAAACATCCTGTTTTGACACGATCAGTGATGTATGGTCCGAAGGCCTGCTTTATTTCAGTGTAGTTCAATCATGTCCCGCTATAAACACACTGAACTGAGAGAAACAGAGAAGAAGAAGATAACAAACGGAGCAAGTCATTACCCATAAGCCCTTGTGATTTCATTTCCTTCCGTATTTTGTTCAAACAAACGTAAAAAAAAAAACTAAAAAAAAGGAGACAGGAGGGTCATCACGTACATACACATATATACATATATACATATACTATACACATATACAAATATACACATATACACATATATACATATATACATACTATACATACTATACACATACAAATATACACATATACACATACATACATATACTATACACATATACAAAGATACACATATACACATATATACATATACTATATACATATATACATATATACATATACTATACAAATATACACATATATACATATACTATACACATATACAAAGATACACATATATACATATATACATATATACATATACTATACACATATACAAATATACACATATACACATATATACATAGACTATACACATATATACATATATACATACTATACATACTATACACATACAAATATACACATATACACATATATACATATACTATACACATATACAAAGATACACATATACACATATATACATATACTATATACATATATACATATATACATATACTATACAAATATACACATATATACATATACTATACACATATATACATACTATACATACTATACACATATACACAAAACATATACATATACACATTAATACATATACACATACATATATACATAGACATATATGCACAAATATACATAGACATATATACATATACACATTTATACATATACACATACATATATATACAGTACATAGACATATATACACACATGTACATATATACATAGACATATATACATATACACATACATATACACATACATATACACATAGACATATATACATATACACATGTACATATATACATAGACATATATACATAGACATCTGTACATATATACATGGACATATATACATATATACATGGACATATATACATATAAACGTAGATATATATACATATATACATAGACATATGTACATATATACATAGACATATGTACATATATACATAGACATATATACATATATACGTAGACATATATACATATATACATAGAAATATGTACATATATACATGGACATATATACATAGACATATGTACATATGTACATATATACATAGAAATATGTACATATATACATGGACATATATACATATATACATAGACATATATACATATACATATATACATAGACATATATACATATATACATAGACATATATACATATATACATAGAAATATGTACATATATACATGGACATATATACATAGACATATATACATATATACATAGACATATATACATATATACATATAAATATGTACATATATACATGGACATATATACATATATACATATATACGTACATATGTCTATGATCACGTAGCGCGTGAACACACAGTGGTGCTACACCACTTTGTATTAGTCCAAATTTTAATATCAGGTATATAAAATGAAAACCCATCACAGATAAGCTTAATGTAGCTCATTTTAATATCAAAAATTCACATCAAAATGTAAGTACAAATATCCACGATTAAATTTATGACCTGTAGCCTAATAATGAAAATAAATTGTGGATATTTCTTGACAGATAGATAGGGCGCCATTTTGACATAAAAAGGGCTATTTGATATCCACAATTATATTTGAGATATCCATAACAGCGTTTCTTCTAGTCAGAAATATGCTCTTATTAGTCAGCATGTCAATAGAGATATCTACAATTAAAATTTGAGAGTGGCAGTTAGAGATATCTGCATTGGCATTCTTACTAGTAGAACTTTTAGCAACCTATTCTAGCTACCTTTAGATCAAATTAGGCCTATTCCTCCTAGACAACATTCAATCTAAGATATATTTATATCCCTAAAAAGTATAAGTGGTTGTTTTAACCTTCGTGTCGTCCTCCCGGGTCAAATTGACCCCGTCTGTTTTGACTGTTCCTTCTTTCCTTCCTTCCGTCTGTCCTTCCTTCCTCCCTCCTTCTCTCTTTCTTTCCTTCCTCTCTCTTTCCTCCATTCCTTCTTTCCTTCCTCCATCCCCCTTTCTTCCTTCCTTCTGTCCTTCCTCCCTCCCTCCCTCTTTCCTCCCCTACCTTCCTCCCTTCCTTCTTTCCTCTGACCTTTCTTCCTCCCTTCCTCTTTTCCTTTCTCCCTCCCTCACCCCTTCCTTCTTTCTTCCCCCCTCCCTCCCTCCCTCTACCTTCCTTTCTTCCTTCTTTCCTCCGTCCTTCCTTCCTCCCTTCCTTCTTTCCCTCCTTCCTTCCTTCTTCCTCCCTCCCTCCTTTCCTTCCTTCTTCCCCCCTTCCTTCCTTCCTTCCTCCCCCCTTTCCTTCCTTCTTCCTCCCTTCCATCCTTCCTTTCTCCCTCCCTCCCTTCCTCCTTTCCTTCCTTCATCCTCCCTTCCCCTCTCCCTTCCTTCCTTCTTCCTCCCTTCCTTCCTTGACTCAAGGACAACAGGAGGGTTAACATTTAATAGCTAGACTTTAAATACATTGGGCTTTTCATTTTAGATATCCACATCCATTACAGAATGAACATTCTGGAGAATAGAATTATTACCAGGAGAAAGTCATTTCAGATAGACCTGTTTACAATCTAATCCTGATCAGAGGAGAATGATCTGAATGAAGAATACAGATTATTTTTATTTATTTATCCTAAACTCAGTATTTTCAAGGGAGACTTAAAGTGCAAATGTTTTTTTCATGGTAAACATTTGAATTTGACTCACCATGTGCCCTGAACGTGCACATTTGGTTAAATCTGTCAGTATTCTTTCATTTGGTAGAGGCATTTCTTGAGCAAAGGTAACATGACCATTTACTGCCAATGAATACAATGTAGATATATTGTGTTTTAGTGTATTTGTCCATGCATCTCACATATGCTTCAATAAAACTGGCACCAAAATAAAACATAGCTATTGGAAGTAGTGACACAGACTCAGCAGTTTGATGGGAAATATTAATCTGAAATTCTGATTACATGACATAAGGAAACACCGATTTTAAAAAGGATTTACTATTTAAAAATGTATTCTGCAAACATCTGTTATATAATGTACAGTGGATGGGCTATGTACAATCCATGCAGACATTGATGTAGGTTTCCACATCAAAAATCCACAGCACTTGGTGAAGTTGAGCTGTCTCCATCTGTATTCATTCATGTACCATCAACACGTTACCAACACACACGTTTGTGTGCTTTCTGGTGTCCCAGGTTGATGTGGACGCTGGCTTCTGTAGACCATGGCTGCCAGGGCCTACATGACCCTGCTTGACACCCACCACGCTGGCTATTATTACTAGTCATACTTCTATTATTATCATTGTTACCATTGTGTCTCTCTCTCCTTCAGATGGTCGCCCACCTACAGTCTGGTTCTGCCTGAGCTTTCTTCCTGTTAAAGAGGATTTTTTCCTTGCCGTTGTCACCTAGTGCTGCTCATGGAGGAATGTTGGGTCTTTTTAAATGAAATGAAAGAGTACAGTGTAGACCTCTGAAAAGTGCCTTGAGATAACTTTTGTTGTGATTTAGATAGATAAGTAGATACATCATTTATTTTGCACCATAATTCAATTGAATCTAAAACTGAATTGAATTCACATCAACACTATTCTTTATTTTTTCATTATTTGTATTCTATTTCCAAAGGTATCACATTACTGAGCCAAACACGAGCAATAATTGTTAATCAGTGAGAAAAGGAGAGAGGTCAAAAGACTATTTCAAGATTACCACAAGATGAACTCTCCTCTCTCTCTCTCTCTCTCGTGTTATTTGGTTCTAGTTGTAGTTATGTCAGAGGTTTTTCTTTTCTTAAGTTTCTTCTAGTTTATTTCTGATGTCCACTCCACTGCTCATGCAACCTTTTCATCCTTCATAAACTTCTGATAAAAAAACCCAAAAAAACAGAACAAAACAAAGAGACAGTCTGTTCAAACATTTACTTTGTCATTTCACTTTTTACAAAAATGATGTGCTCTCAGTCGTGGTACACTATGAAAAGCAGAAAGCCTCTCCAGACGTCACATTCTACCAGGAAGACACTGCAGACTGACTTGATTGGATCACTGTGAGGAGACATCAGGACAGACATATCTGAAGTTGAAGCAGAGAATTCAGATGAAAGCTAGTCAATAGGAAAAATAGGCTTTCTTTTTGCATGTTTCAGTATACTGAAGCATATTATATAGGACACAATGAATTATAGGTCATCTTAAATACACACAGCTCTGACACCTCATCTTTAGAGGCCTACTATTGGCTGATTCAGTGCTTGAGGGAAGGCATTGTTGGTAGACATGACTGTATAGTCTGAGCCGTCACTGCAGTCAACACCTTTAGCTTCTTTAAACAATAGTGGACTTTTTACTAAGAATGTTAGATTCATAAGTCAAAGTTTATGATCATTCTTGAGTTTTATACATATGGGATATGAGATATGTGTTGGAAAGTGTCACTTTAGTTTTGAGCATCAGTGACTCTGAGTAAGAGCAGAGTGTGGGATCTTCCTTTCTTAATACATATAGGCTCTAAAAGACATGATCAAATCTGGCAAATCAACCTTCTGCTAAAACACAAAAAAAAGATTATAGTACTTGAGTTTTGATGAATGTGCTCAAACTGACCGACTGATAAACTGCAATTCAAGTTTCCTCAGACACATCATATATTTAGTGTTTAGCTGAAGTCCAGCTAACACTGCTCTTTGCTATTCAGAAACAGAGGTAAAGGATTTGATACTACATGACTTGTTTTAATCCATATGTGTATCTTGCCAAACAAACTAAGCTTTAACATGTTGCAGGGATCAGTGTGAAGCAGATTCCTGGTAAAATCAGCCTTGTAGAAGCTACCTGTAACATTTCACAGATCATCTCATTTGTCAGTCCACACTGTTTAAAGGGATACTGCGGGCACAATAAAAACCAGAGTATGCCAACATGGCTTGATGTCATGATTGTCCACATTGTGATTGAAATAAGCCGGTGTTGTGCTTGTTGTTCCCTGCTTAGGAAAAACAACAGAGCTTTGCAGGCCAAGAAAAGACATTTTCCCTCTAAACTTCGCAGTTGGGTTCTTTTCATTACTGTTTGAGGACCAAAGAGGTCAAATGATCCAATACTCCACAAAATCAAACAGCCTAGATACAAAATAAAGAAGTAAAACAAAAAAACGGTATGTATCATAAATGTGCTTCTTTTTTCCTCTTCCATGAATCATTTCATCATGTCACAGACTCATCTGGTGACCCTTTAAAGGTACTGGAAACTAAACTAGCTCCACCTCCAGCAGCTACGACAGTAACATGCTGCTCTAACATTTATTCATCTAATGAGGTCATATATAATATCACTGACAGGGGCTGCTTTTTAATGCACATGTATATTTACTTTTGACACATGAAGCACATTTTGTCGACAATACTTCAGTACTCAGTGAGTATTTTCACATGGCTGTATGTAAACAAGCATCTCCTGATGAAAATGTATATAATTGCTATGCACACCGATGCTGATTGGCATGATATTTTACATGACTTCATAATCACATGAAAACTGACTGATCTTAATGTATTAGATGTACAGATGCAATGGGAGTGAATAGGGTCTTTATAACACTTGCCTTTAATGCCATTACTATATAGAAGTCATAGACTGCATGTCATCATAATGAGTTGATTCATGGTGGATTCATAACAGGGAACACTTTAACATTTGAATGTGTACTGTGTACACTGGCTGAGATACAAATACAAAGGGCGGCTAATTCATTAAAAAGTTATAACAGTTACCAAAAAGAAGTCATAGCAGCCATCTACAAAAAAATTACACACAACTTAACATATGAATCATCTTGACAGTGTTAACCTGCAGTAGAAGATACACATCAAAGTGATCTTCATATGTCCTGTTTTTTTGGAATAGTCCATTTAAAAGAAATGCTATGAGAATGCAGGGAATTCCTAAAATCATGCATGTTCAATACTGATATATGAACGCTTGTTACATGAAAGGGTTCGAACCTACAGGTGAGTAAAAGAAACACACAGAAAAATTATAGGTATGCATGACCATATGAGTTTGAATGCTATGCAGAATTAACTGCTGTTATAACAAGAGAGTGAATGCCAAAATGTGCCCTCTTCCTGTACCCTTTAGTGTACAAAATGCCCTTAGTGATGCATTTATGTGTGTCTGTGAACATGCATTGTAACTGCTCCACTCACTTTTCACTTCTTATGTGATGCACAACTACCTTTCAGCACCATCAGGGGGAAACATCAGTAAAATACTGCAAACTGGTACAAAACATTTTCATACTGAACACACACAGCGGCTTTACCTTTAGGAAAATATCCAAAGAACTAAAACACAAGTGCAGCTAAAAAGATGAATTTTCCTTTCAGGGATAAACAAGATGATCAAAAAAAGAAATAATACTGCTCTATCCACACTTCTAACAGGAACATTAGTTTGGCATACTCTGATTTTTGTGGTAAAACACCTCTTAAATAACACTGTACAACACATTAACACTGTTTCAGGTCCATAGTCACTTCAGTCCACAAGGGAAGGTTTGGTTACAGGTTATCTCTCTCCCACTCACACACACACACACACACACACACACACACACACACACACACACACACACGTACACACACACACACAGACACACACACATGTACACACACACTCGCACACACACACACACACACACACACGTACACACATGTACACACATGTACACACATGTACACACACACACACACACACACACACACACACACACACACACACGTACACACATGTACACACACACTCTAATGCATGCCCACACACCTGCTTTTAGACAACACACAGATAAATGGCAGGAAGTATCCACCTCCATGTGCCTGGAGTCTGTTAAAGGGCCAGAAACCACAGAGCTAACTGATACATCACAACCTCCGGCTGAGCAAACAGAGACATTAAAGCAAGGTGGTGAAAAGACAGAAAAACACAAACAAAAAGAATATGAGAACTTAGTGAGTAAAAATACCACTTATATATATAACTTATATATATCAGGCATGCAGGCAAACACACTGTAAACTTCAAAACTGGCAACACGTCCAAAACTTCCACCGGGCGGTTTGCTCATGTCCACTTCACTACATGCTGAGTCAGCAGAACCACCATGACATGAACAGACTCAGACAGGGAACAAGTTCATGTACAATATTCCAGATTACTGAAACATGACTTGCTTTATCTTACCTCCTCTTATTGATTTAATACACATATGCATTCATGGTTTTAGAGATAAAACATTTTGGGTTTATGTTGTGTTTTGGTCTGCTATTGATCCATCATTTGACTTGTGGGTATAACTGCTGAGATATAAAGAGTGAGAATTTAGATTTTAAAAGGAGGGAAACCTATTCAACTAATTAGGAATTGAAAACAAAGGCAGATGTGAATTACAAGACTGCATAAATATACTCATGTACAGTGAACACAGTAGTTCAAAGTTAAATCAGGAATGCAACAGTTTACAAAGAGCAGATAAAAGTTCTGAGTTTTTCTGATTTTCACTGAGAAAACATTCACTTACAGATTGGTGTAAATGACGTTCAGATGGGTTTTTTTTCAATCTTCCTAGATATCAGACATTTGTAAGATAATGAATGTTTATTATGAGGATTTCTTTTTATGATGTAGCAGTGAAGACTGATGGCTCTAATGGTTATACAATAAACCCCACAGTTCATTTTCACTTTACATAAAATACATTTCTATCATTATTGCTATGTTATATTTTCATGTCTTAGGTAAAATAGGACATGATATTGTGTGATAGGAGATGTTTGTTCTCCTAAAATGAAAAAATACACTCTCTCTGCTCTCTGAAACATGAATCAAGGTTTAATCACATTTATTGATCAGTCAGATCCACTATTGATGCTTTCTAAACACATCTGTGGTTCAAAACTTGGTAAAGACATTTAATGAGGGGATTCTTCGACCGAACAGATGAACAGTATGTAAGGGTTTAAACCACGTGTGTATTATTTTGTCCATGTGATTTTGATCTGTTTACATTTCACTGATATTAGTCTCTATATTAAAGCGTCTACAGTCTCTGATGTTTAGCAGGTATAATGTTTTCTATTTTTATCATATTTGATTGTCTTGTTTTTTGCAGTCAATTAGTAAACACACAGTACAACTGAGGCTGATGTCATTACTTTTGCAGGTATATGGTCGTAAGTGTTGGACACATTATAACATTTTCACCTGATGATGGCGCTACCTGTACAGTCATTTACATCCATAGAGCCAAACTGCTAACATGGCTAAAACAGAAACTTCAAATAAAAGTAATTGTTTGAATGTTCATCTTTGATTTCTCTTAAAAAAGATGGTTTATTGGCTCATGTAGCGATTCATAGTTTCAATACTTTCTGGTACTAAAACATCTTCATACTGCTGAAAATGAATACTGTTTTTCCTCAGAAATTCATTAAGTACTCAATAAAAATGTGCAGGGACAATGTTTGTGGTTTATCTTTCACCTTTAGTTATTCACAGCCTCATACTGTGAGCTTTCACACTCATTATTAATAGCTTCATGAGTCTCCTCCTGTTCAACAACCCTGTTTACCCAAATAATGTATTTATTATTAGTCTAAACTAATAATACTTCAATGTTTTAACAGTCTGTATTTAGTTGTCTAGTTTTTATTGTTAGTGGTGGAGTCCTCATTCCCATTTTGAAGGTCAGTAAAGCAGATTGTGTTATGTAGTTTGATTTTTCCCACAAATGAAAGAGTAAAAAAAAAAAGGCCAAAGCTACGATGTGCTTTCTGTTTGGAGGCTAACAGAAGCAAGAGCTGGTCTATAAAAGCTCCTGACAGAAAGGCCTCAGAAGAAGAAAAAGAGAAAAATGAATAAAGTGGAAAAACATCTCAGGATTGAGTGTTAGTGTAGTACTAAGAAAGCTACTGCATAGCTTTCTTTCAATCTGTCTTTTTCTCTGGAATCAGACTCCAAACATGTCAGTTTAAAATCCATTTTCATACAATCACAAAAAAAGAGAAAAAAGAATGAGGTGAACATGACAGGATCTGTTCCCTGTGAGCATGAAAATCATTTCAGGATTATCTTGAGAAGACCTGTTTGACAGCTTCCTTTTCTAGATAAACAAAGATACACATGTATTTCTTTCTAATGTTTCATAAGCATTAAAAGTATTAAAAGTATTTGTGTGATCTTGTTGTGTTGAGATTACCAAATGAATGTCTAGTGATCACAATAAAACTAAATTTAAAGCATCATCTTTACTTCTCTTCAGTAGAAGAACAGAAACATGCTTTGATTCACACCAAAGCATCCCAGGAGGCATTTAACACAGTTTGACATTTTAAATGTCAAGTTAAATGAATTCTAATGGCACGCCTTTGAATCTCCTCTCAGTCCTCTAAGAGAACAGCATATTAATTATCTGAACATAATCTGAAGCAGCAACAGCAGAAAACCTCTAGATGTAGAACTTATGGGTAGAAAGACACAGTTGTAGTTCAGAAAGCAGGAAAAAAGTCTTAACTGATGCTCAAATTCACAGTGTGTTCATTTCCAAACACTAGAATCAGATGCTCTTATTGTTTCAGGTCAGACTCCAGTAAACTACACTTACAATAACATGTCTACAAGCTTTGATGTGCTTGTGATTAGTTAGTGTGAATCAACGTTTCAAAGAAAGTGAAATACAGGTATGATCGTACCCATACAGTGAGACACAGAGACTTCACAGAGACTGAACAAACAAGAAAACTAAAATTCTCCTCCTCTTCTTCTTCTTTAGTCTGCATAGTGCATGATGGACTCAACATAGTTTCCGGGGAAGAGGCCGGTGGTTGCGTTCATCACTCCTTCAAACCAACCGTCCTCGTTCTTCTTGATGACGTAGATGATCGATCCCTCCTGGAACGACAACTCGTCCTCTTTGTCGGCTGAGTAGTCGTAGATGGCCACCACTGGCAGGCAAACACAACACATGATTATTAATAACTATACACGTGTTCAGTCATTTCACAGTCACACCACAGCCATTGTCGTGATTCACTGCAGCTGAATAAAAAGTCACAGAGTCACAGTGAAATTCAGCTGTCTTGCTTGATGATGAATGGACTACTCACCGTGCTGGCTGGTAAACTACTGGAGCTGCTGAGCTAACCGCTAACATGCTAGCCAGCCAAGACCATGCAGTCACGACAGTTTTGAGCTTCTTTCTATGTTCTCTGTGCTGTTCTGCTTACTCTCCCCTCACACTTTCATTTCAGTCAATAAACACTTAAAGGGAGATAATATGTCACACCTGCATATAGTTAAGACTGGATACTTGAGTGACTTATTTCTAGTTACTGTCACAGTGTGAGTGCAGAGGTTTATCACAGCTCACTGGGACTCTTGATTAATAAGTTAGACTATCTGTAGAAGTACAAAGCTTACTGACATAATGCAATATTATTTTGAATGGTCCTTATTTGTTATTTTTTTACAAATGGAACATATAATATCAGATATGTGATATTACTCTCATCAGTCTCATCAAGATGAACAGATATATAGTTGATGTTACATGAAAACCATCTGTGGAAGTTCTGCCATCACTTACAAGTTTGGATATTAACCAACCTCCAACAGCTGGACTGCTGTTGTGTGATCTATTACAACACTTGGCTCTGAATGCCTGATTGAAGCGGTATCAGGAGAAGTGTGTGTCCAGTGTGTGTTAAGTGTAGTGTGTGTTGGTATATTTCAGATGTGGGACACACTCGTCTACCACCTGATAGCACATCAACTTACACTAAAGTGTTCAGGACTGTTAGTATGGGTGTTGGAACAGACCCAACAGCTCTACAAGGTAGCATGTTAGCTTACCAGACTATAAGTTGATGCAGTTTAGTTAAAATACATATTTGTACCATCGGGTCCTGTGTTATAACTGTCTGCAAACCATTATTGTGTTGTGAAGCAGTTTATACTCTGATAGAGGAAGTCAATAACACTGGACTAGACTGTACTGTTTAAAGTATGGTCTATAGATCAGTATTATCAGCATGGCTTGCTATTGGTCCATTTTCACATTAAAGATTACAAAAGATGAAATGAATGTGATAGATTTGATACAGATATACTGTGCTGCTGTGAGTGACACCACAGCACACAGTCATTCCATTTGAATAAAATGACTGTTTTAAATGCTGGTGTGATCCGCTCTCATGAGTTTACAGCTTACCTGTGATTTGATTTAGTCATTTTACAATGATTTTGGAACTCAACATAATAAATATATACACACTGTATACTGTTCTAGTAAACCTTTTTTCAAAATTGTTGAGGTGTAGTTCTTTAAGTACCAATTAAGAATATAGAAACAAAACACTGCTATCATTTCTTCACTAAAAGCGTTCAGCAGCAATAATTCAAATGAATCATATACAGAAAACTCATGGAAGAACATCTTTCTGTTCCTTCATTCAGCCGTTGTATTGAAGGCAACAGTGAGCAGCTGGTGATTACTTTGACTACTTCAGTCTGTTCACATAACCAAAAGCTTGTCTCTGTCACTGTCCTACAATCTAAAGAGCTACATGATTCAAACTAAATGTGGACAGTAGTGGAGAGATGTAGAAACTATTCTTGGTCATATTATTGCTGGTTATTTGGTTCACTATAGCTAACCTTTCTCTTGGTAGGTTCTGGGGGCCCATGGTGGGTCCTCTTCAGCGTACGGGTCGTTGTACTCCACTATTGCTGAATCTTCCTCTTCATGTTTATCCTCCAATGGCTGAGGAGTGGACAGGGGCTCCTCTGGGCCTGATTGGCTCTCTGGAACCGGGTGAGGAGGAGGAGGGGCATCTGAGACTGGAGGAGTGAAGTGAAATATGAAGATGAGACACACAAACATTTCTGAAATCTGAATACAAACTGGCCCAGAACTGAACAGCAACAACATATCCTTTTTTTTATTGTCCAGACCAAATAAACAGGTGTGAAAGCTCCAATTCCATGAGGTGCTCAGCATTTCAAAACATCTGACACAAGACACACACACACACACACACACACACACACACACACACACACACACACACACACACACACACACACACACACACACACACACACACACACACACACACACACACACACACACACACACACACACACGTAAATCCAGACATAGATATATGATTCTACTTACTGGACTCCTGAACTCGAGCAACAAAACCCATCAGTGGAAGCTGAGGGGTGCACTGGAGGAGGGAGGGGGGTGGGGGGGAGGCTGCAAACACACACAAAGCCAGTGATATTGAACATATTGAGTTTTCATTTCAATAATAATCAGTTGCAATAACAGTTCAATTAAGGTAAAAATGCCACATGTAATCACCTTTTCTATACATTCTGTCCATCTTTCAAACTTGTATAAATAATGAAAATGTATTTATTAATGTATTATTCATTTGTGATTTCTTATTATTTATTTATTTTATTGTCAAATGTAAAGCACACAACTGTGAATGTACCAAAGGGACACAAACACTGGGAATGTTAGGATGTTATATAAGGGGTCCCAGGTAGGCCTTTATCACACTCACACTACAAACTGCAGCCAACCATCAAGTTCAAACACCTTTGACAGTCAGTACACTGACATTATCAGAATGATTTCACTGCAGGATGAGGTGGTATTCCAGTACATACCTGGGCTTTGGTTGTAGTACTGACCCCCGTTGATCTGGTTCTGTGTTATGATTGGCTGACCGGTCACAGAGGGGGGGCGACGGTATGGCAGTGATCCCCCTACCTGCGCAGCCTGCTGTCGAGGCTGTGGCCGGTTCATACTGTAGAACTGAGGGACGATAGGACCTGACACAGCAGAGAAGGACGAGGTTAGACAGAATATACACATAACACTGTTATTAAACTGAAAGCTTTATATAACCTGAAGGGAGAAATGACTCTCTGTTAGAGATGTGCAGACAGCCCAGTATTTCTAAGATTTATGTTTTGGGGGGCTTTTTTGTCTTTTATTTGATAGTGGATGGCAGAGAGGCCGACAGGAAACAGGGAGCGAGAGAGGGGAATGACCTGCAGCAAAGGTCACCTGCTGGAATCCAACCAGGAACGCTAACCTTTATGTGGCAAGCGTGGTAACCACTTGGCTACCTAGACATTCCCACTATTTCTATTTGTAGCTGTATTTGTTGAGGCAGAAAACATATTTGTATTTGAATGAAAGTGAAAATAAGCATAAAAATCAATCTTTGTTTTTATTATACTTCTAATTTTAGGATATTGAAGTGGTAAATGTGTTCTTTAATAAACTATGTTTGACTACTTTAAGATCATGGACCGATGATGAATAGCGTTCAAATTAAAAAGAGAAGTTGAGTTAACTTTCTCTCAGCATTCCCCATTACAATGCATCAGCTATTTATCTTCTTTATTATTTTATTTTTAATTATCATTTAAAGGCCTTATTATTTGTTCTGTATTATCTTGTGCTTTATCATGTATCCTCAAGATGTTTAGCTATCAATAATTGTCTTGATTCATTGTAAGAAGTTGTTGTGATTTCTTTAAGCACAACGAAACAAAGGTCAGTGCTTTGAAAAGAACATTTATGTTTATGAGATTGTTCAACTGGTCAAACTGAAAACTTTATTGCTTTCTTTGGCCATTTAGTAGGTGATGCCCATTAAACCAGGTTATATGTTGATTAATATCTAATATGTTTGTCATTAAAATAATAGTTGTGCTCACACACACACACACACACACACACACACACACACACACACACACACACACACACACACACACACACACACACACACACACACACACACACACACACACACACACACACACACACAAACTTACCAGCTTTCTTTTTTTTTTTTTTTTTTTTTTTTTTACTCCTCCTGGAAACTGATTGATGTGTGAACAAGTTACATTTAAACAGAAATGTAACAGACTGCTGTAGTCATAGGATCCTTCCCTCCTTTTTCAGGCCTTGTTTTTATTTAAGCATCAGTTTCACACTCATTCCACTCATAGCTCTTGTCTACTGAGACCTCCTCATTTCCATACTTCACAGTCTCAGTTCAGTATATTATACAGAGGGTCCAACATATGGAATGTATTACCCTCACATTTCATGAACTTGTCCCCAAAGCTATAAGAGCCTTGAAATCACTTCTTTTAAATAACCAGTACTGTCCTACTTAATCTGAGTCCAATAAATATTTTTTCATGTATATAAACAGTAATAGCTAAATGACTGCAATGTTTGGTTATTTTACTGTTTGTGTTTAACTTTATTTTAGTAAAAAAACAACTATGTTCTCAGTCTGGCAATGACAATGTACTGTATACTTGCATTCATTTTTTGAAAGATGGAACAATGTGTTTGTAATCTTGCTGCCTGGAAATGCCACTCTGCAGTCTCCCTCTCATCATCTGTACTTATTATTACTGTGTATTTGTAATGTTTCTATATGTGTAAACAAACAAACAAATAAACAAACAAACATTCATGAACACAAGTGAATGAGCTGTAAACCCTCCCTACTTTGTCAGGATGGGTCTCTGTGAATATGAAAGGAAACTACTGAGCCTCTTACTCAGGAGTTCCTTTTCTTGTCTAGAAAATGAAAGATGGAGAAAGGGAGATAATGAGAGGAGACAGGAAGGAAGGAAGAAAGGAGAACTTGGCGAGGCTGGTGATGGAGGCGGTGTTTTTTAGAGAAACTTACCTTCTGTGGGTGATGAGGAGGAGGAAGAGGAGGAGAGAGGAGGGGCAGGAGGAAGGAGAGGAGACAGTTCTCCAGGCAAATCACCTGACTGGACCTCAGAGGAGCCAGGGGTGGGGTTAGAGGGTGGGGAGGTGCTGGCGGGTGCATTTGATTGTGAGTTTGGTTGAGGAGGTGAGTCAGCATGTTGTGAGGCTGAGTTTGGTGAAAAGGGTGCGTTGGGTTGTGTTAAAGTTGCAGTGGAGGAGGAGGAAGAGGAGAAGGAGGAAGGGGTTGGGGAGGGGGAGGAGTTAGGAGCAGTGGAGGAAGAGCTGGCTGGTCCAGCAGTTGGGGAAACTTTGACATGGAAGAAAAGAAGGAAAGGAAAAGAGGACGGACAAGCAAGAAGCAGTACAGAAGGTTAAAGTAGGGAGTGAGTGACAAAGTTTATAAATATTTGAAGTTAAGTGGTTGCTATGAAAAGATATTCAAACAAAAAAAAAATCACATCCAAAATATTTGTTCATATATATGTTAAAATATTAAGTTAATCTGCTAGTTTGGACCACTTAAAAGAGAAAAGAAAGGATTAAAGAGAGAAGAAAAATATCAAGAAAAGAATAAAAAAGTGGAAGATAGAAGAAAAAGAGTGTGTGGATAACCTGGGAAGGTGGAGGGTGGGGAGGGTGTAGGCACAGCGATGGGAATGCCCACACATCCACTGCCGCTGTTCTCCCTGCTGCTGCTTCGACTGCTGCTGCTGGGGTGGCTGCCCCCACTGCTACCACTACACACACACACACACACACACACACACGTCTTTTTGTTGCTGTACATAAACTGAAGTGTTGAACAGTAACTACAGAACCTGACATGAACATTTTCTAGCAGTATAAGTTGGTCAGTGAAGACAAAGACAGAAGAAAAGAGGACAGCAGAAGCAGAGATGCAACTGATGAAGACAAAACAGACAGGAAGAATCAGCTGCCTGTAGAGGACACAGCAGAGTGAAAGCAGAGCTATGGCTGGAAGAGCTCATGAATGTTAATGTCAGCAGAAGCAATGAAACAGTGAAAAGCAGCAAACACCAAGAATCTGACTGGCTGAAGGTGTCATAACACGGTCCAAGGTGGTGATTGGATGGGAAGGATTCCTGGACTGTCTGTAGCAGAGCTGTGATTGGACAGCAGAGATGATATTTCAGGTCTCTGAAACACCACCTACATTTTTGATATGTTGTGATTCCAACAGTAAAGAATATCATTCAAAATGAACAAATGCATAAATAAAATAGTAAATAATGAAGTGACATGGACATGGCAATATAGGCCAATATATATATTCCATACATGATGTGTAAGATTTTTATTTGTGCTTATTTTAATTTTGTATGAATATTTAAATAAACCAATTTAGTTTGATGATGTTTCCTCTTATGAATAAAGCAGCAGGCAGCCAATGCACTATCAAATTGCTGCCAAATTTGGACAGTATGTGTCCTCTGTGAAATAAAAGCATCTTGAAAATGCTAAACCTTAAAATGCCAGCTCTAAAGAACTCCACAAAGCATCCAGATTTCACACTTACATGGAAATATTTAAGGAAGTTTTCAAATTAAAAAGCGATACTTTCAAAATAGTTGTATTTGTTTCCCATCCAGAGCACCAACAAGTCCACACAACTGTTACATGAACTGCTGAAAATGAATCAGTGAATGAAAGACAGTCAGTTATTTGATGCTGTGAGGATGTAAGCAGGGTCAGCAGTGTGTCCTCTGTGTTCATTCAGCACTGAAACTATTTACATTCATTATTTCATATGTTTTGTGATTGTTACTGTTCTTATATCTCTGGTTCAATCATTACAGTGATCACATCCTCTCCTCCAGGATTTCAAAGCAACCAAATGTAAATGTGCTTGTTGAGCATTACTGTAACATAAAACCACAGAAGAAACACTGCACAGCAGCACATTTCAGACACTGAGAAACCAAAGCAGAGGGAAGTATGATGAAGCCAAGTTGAAATGAAACCAGATTAAGGTGATCACCGAAGAGCAAAATGTAACAGCAAGTTGCACTGATGTCTGTGATGTCACTAAAGATTTTCTTTCTTGACCAAAATCATTGGCTGCCCAAACAATCCAAAGAGATTTTGAGTTTTGAGTACAGGTTAAAATTCATAGTAAGAGTGAAACCTTAAACATTAAACTATTTTCACTGTAGCAGAAATTCATGAATGAGACCGATCAGAAGAAAATACCAAGATGGAAGCATGAAGTAAAATATGCTGCTAAAAGAAGGATGAGTTGAGAGAGAAAGAGTGTGTCTGAAAACAATCATTCATCAGCTTAATATTCAACAAATCTGTCACTCTAGTCTGAGACGAAACCTGTTGCACTTAAGATGTGTTTGACATATAGATGTGTTTTTGTAAATATACTTCTAAAAGGCAGATATCTTTAAAAATATTCAACATTCATTGTGTATAAATCCTTGGGAGCAGAGGATAGAGCTGCAGTCCTGCTCTGGCAGCCATGTTTGCACGTTGACCCTGCTACCTGTATGTTCGGGGTCGATGGTTGAGAGTGGCGGTGCGGACCGGACTGGGAAGCTGCCCGACAGTCATATTGTTTCTGGTCGGACTGGAGACATAATCATTGGGCACCACTGGGGGGCGCACAGGCTCCAGTGTCCTGTAGGGGGAGTTCTTCCTGTACATGCAAAATGTAAGAGGTAAGGGTGGAAACAGAGTTACTATGGTAAGTTTTTTTCTTTCTTATTTTTTTTTTTAAAACAATGTTTTTTGGCAAATTTTTAGCCTTCATTGGATAGTGCACAGTGAAGAGGCAGACAGGAAGTCTTACATAGAAACCATCTGACTACAGTTTGTCTCACGCTGTTGATTCATATATAAACAGGAGAACGGAGCTTTGGTGTGCAACTTTGGTTTTATTTATTTTATTCTACACTACTTTTGAGCCAGTACAACATAATCTTGTTCTGATGTGCACTGTATAGTGTATAATCTGAGTCTATCTACCTACCTACCTACCTACCTACCTACCTACCTACCTATCTATCTATCTATCTATCTATCTATCTATCTATCTATCTATCTATCTATCTATCTATCTATCTATCTATCTATCTATCTATCTATCTATCTATCTATCTACCTACCTACCTACCTACCTACCTACCTACCTACCTACCTACCTACCTACCTACCTACCTACCTACCTATCTATCTATCTATCTATCTATCTATCTATCTATCTATCTATCTATCTATCTATCACACCACCGCCACACATTTCTGATAAAACAAAGAAAAGTGTTGCTTATAGTAGTAAGTAGTGCTGTAAAAATAAAGATTGAGTGATTTGATTGATAAGATTGATTAAAATACTGTGATACTGAAATAGTAGATTCCAAACTTTCATGAACTAAAATAAAATAAAAAGCCGTCAAATCCACATCAAGTGAAGTTCAGTTGCATGTTAGCTTGTGTTTAACCACCATGTTGTCAGACTGCTGTACTGTGCTTGTCAATTATCCTTTGAGACATTACGTTTTTCATCAGGTTTACTGCTGACCAAGCTGGCCAATATAGGAGCTGTGAGATGCTAACAGGAGCAAGAGGGCACTGTCTCACTTGCTGTGAAAGAATGAATGTTAAGTGCCATGAAAATAGTTATAATTAAATCAAAAGTGACATTATATTTCAGCAGTAGCAAGGCACATAAATATACAGCATCATGTCTGATACACATTATCATACATTATGTCTGCATTAGGTATGTAGGTTTGTCTCATTGCTGTATGAAAAGGAGAGAAATCTGTTAAGGTCATGTTTAAAGGTCAGGTATTTCCTTCAACATCACAACACTGTACAGAATAAGAACATTCAAGTATCATCAAAGAATAAAAGCACCAAAACCAGACTGAAGACAAACAGGACCTAGACGGATACATTCAGGGTGAGAATTTCCCTCAAAATCAACACAAATAGGTATTATAGTTATTGCAGTAACACTGAAATATACTTGAACGTAAACACACACACAAGACATGTCTTAAATCTCATTTCAGCGGTATAATACACACTATGTGCCTCATACACTCAATGAAGGAATACTGACTGTGAATATTACGTGTGAGTGTAAATTTGGGGCATTATTGCTAATATTGTCGACATTGTGGGCATGTGTGTGTGTGTCATGACAGAAGGACATGGCCTGCTGATTGCAGCATGATGCTAACTCACTGCTGTGTGTTTGTTCCTTGTCCCTGCGTGCACATATGTGTGTGAGTGTGGTGACAGAGGGACAGGAGGAACGGCTTGTTCACCACAGCTTTGTTTCAACCTAGTGCTGAGCTGCTTCTGATCAACTCAAACACCATCTCATCTTATTCTACATACTTGTGTCATTTTTATTTCTTTATTCCACTGATGTTTATCTCCAGGTTGTTCGATATTTTAACACTTTCAGCAACTCTGCTACCTATTTCACACTGTACCCAGGCAGATGGCTCATCAGCAGGTTACATACAGGCTGAACAAACAATGCTGCCAATAGGGGGCTGCAGTCAACCAATAGAAGTCTGATTACCTGTCTACACACACACACACACACACACACACACACACACACACACACACACACACACACACACACACACACACACACACACACACACACACACACACACACACACACACACACACACACACACACACACACACACACAGTTTTATAATAACACATTACACAGTAAGGGTCCTTTAAGATAATGGAATTGTTTGACATTTTGGGAAATATGCTTCATTTGCTTTTTGTGATGAGAGTTAGATGAGAAGATTGAGACCATGCTCATTTCTGTACATTAAACATGAAGCTACTGACAGCAGCCAATTAGCTTAACTTAGCATTAAAAAACAAGAGAAAATGACCTGGCTGTGTCCAAAGGTAACAAAATCCACCTAGCAGCATCTCTAAAGTTCCATGATTGACACACTATATTTCTCATTTGTACAAAAGTGTTTTAAAGAAGTTGTGGTTTTACAGGCGGTTATGTGCAGGACTATTTCTTGGTTGGGAGCGATCCTGGACTCTAGTTATCCTCATGAGGTTGCCAGGCAGCCAGCTAAGACTCCAGGAAGTCACTGGTCCAGGCCAAGAAATAGTCCATTACATAACTCCCATAAAAGCACAGCGTGTCATTTTTACATTTTGGTTTTTGTACAGATTTAACAAACAAAATATATGATGTCAACTGGCGAGCTTTACTGGTGCTGGTAGGTGGAATATTCCTTAAAAATAACAAAAACATAACCTTTGACCTCACAGCGTTTGGATGCTGTAATACTACAGAGAGAGTGAAGAAGAGAGGATGAACTAAGACAGGAGCTGGAGGAGAGTATCAGAAGAAAGAGATGCAGAAAGAAAGAGATGGACACAAAGAAAGTGGAAAGTTCAAATGAGATGAGGGGAAGGAATGAAGAAAGAATGAAAATGTGACAGAGAGAGAGGGAGTGAAATGGAGATGATAAGGAGAGAGAGGGAAGGAGAGATACAGCTGGGTGACCTAGATGTTTGAGGAGAGAGAACACAACAAGCTTTCACAACGCATGACGTTATTCCTCTGAGCACTGTGTTTCTGTGTGTGTGTGTGTGTGTGTGTGTGTGTGATGTCATTCCGTCTGCCGGGTCAAATCTGTAATAAGCTTGCTGCAGGATGCTCCGTCCTTCCACTGCAGCATGTTCACACACATCTGTGCGTGTGAAGGTGGATTTGTCAGCCCAACCCTCCCTTTACATTCACAAATTCAGGACCAAAATATTAATATCATGAGATAGACTGAGCCAAACATTCACTAATATAAATCCATGAAAACACACGAAACATGGATAAAAGGTTTATTACAGTTAGATCCCAACTGATACTGGATTTTTGGGGCCGATGCTGATATTAATATTAGGGAGCAAAAACATTCTGATATTGATATACTGGCTGATAATCTTATATATACACAGAATATACTCATAAAATGCATATTTTTTGCAGTGTGGTTATCAAACACTTGTGAAAAAGAAGGCTGTGATATTTTAAAGTTTATATATAAACTTTATTTTATAAAAAGTCATTAGTGCACTGAAACTAAAGTAAGTTAACTTCACTGGGAATTTAATTATTATAAATTCCTATAAATAATAAAACACAACAACAACAACCAAACACATGTACTTATACAGGGTGTCCACAAAGGCTCTTTACAATTTAAAAGTTCATTACAAAAGTAATTGATGAGATATGTTCATCAGATTTGTTCTATGTACTCTGGTTATCAAAGTTTTTAATCACATTGCATTTGGGACATCAACGACCTGAAGCAAAACATCACTGATGCCATTGCCTCCATTGATGAGGCTATGCTAAAGCTAACATGGCAAGAAATCCAGTACCGTCTTGATGTGCTTCGTGCAACTAATGGAGCCCATATAGAGATGCATTAAATGATTACATTTCCACAAATGTGTCTATTCATTTGCTTTTGTATTACATTTGTTAAATTGTAAAGAGACTTTATGGACACCCTGTATGTTAAACTTGAATCAAGAAAAAGGATCAATATACATAAAATGTTGCCTATATAACTATCTAACTATAGTTATATAACTATAACTAATATCGCACATATT
Source organism: Scomber scombrus (assembly GCF_963691925.1). Classification (NCBI taxonomy): domain Eukaryota; kingdom Metazoa; phylum Chordata; class Actinopteri; order Scombriformes; family Scombridae; genus Scomber; species Scomber scombrus. Next base: position 943,107 of record NC_084982.1, on the reverse strand, counting down.
GGATAACATATATGCTGATATCGATATAGCTGTGAAAGGCCAATATTGGCTCTAGTTACAGTGAATGTTTGAGACATTGGGTGTGTGTGATTGTTATTGAGTGTTTGTGTGTGTGTCTGTCTGTGTGTGTGAGTGTTATTGAGTGTGTGTGTGTGTGTGTGTGTGTGTGTGTGTGTGTGTGTGTGTGTGTGTGTGTGTGTGTGTGTGTGTGTGTGTGTGTGTGTGTGTGTTGGGCTGGGTACGTACCCTAAGGTGCCCTTTCCTGCCCTTGGAGGGCTGGGTGGTTTCTGGGTGGGGGGATTGGACCTGGACAGGCCCCCACCTAGTTTCATGTTCTGCTGGCCATTCACCTGTGGAGACACACCATCTACTTCTTTATCTGATTCATGTTATTTCTCACATATCAGTGTTGGTATTAGCATGAACAATGCAAAACATACAGACTGTATCACCGGCCTGACGCTTGCAGGTGTGTTTAGCGTACATATGGCCTGATTTACTAAGATCCCAAATAGTGGGTACTAAATTGCGTGCACAGTGCAATAGATTGTGTGTTTCGTTTGCGTGTGTTTTGCAGGTGATCTACTAAGAATAACTGTGTAAATGAAAACAGGTGCAACAGGTGCAGACAGCAGTATTTAAATGAGGGTTTTGTGTCTTAATGGAGAGTTTAGACGAGCAGAAAGCTGCAAGAACAAAATGAAATGTGATCAGGTTCTAGTGGAAGAGGTTAACTAATATATTGAGTTATAACAAAAACTAATATTACCAGAAAAACCCACATAGAGAGTATTTGTGACGAAGTCAATGCTGTTAGTAAAACCACAAATATTCCACTTAAAAATTATTAACACAGGTGGAAAAACTCCGTCCTGTGTGTATTCTGTCATTGTGTCTCCGTCTCCTCGTCTCCATAGTAACAGCAGGTTAATATCTGTCCTTCAAAGGTATTATTTATAGACGCAGTTAGCGTCAGAAATAATACCTTCAGGTTTGGTAAATCACAATGTGTGTGCTAAATAACATATTTACATTTTCTCCTCCCTGTATTTTGCACACTGGGGTTGAAACGTCTCATATTACATTCATTATGGTAAACTACTAAATGGACAGCGCGTACTATCTTGCAGAGTTGAAAGACGCAAACCTCAGTGCGCTGCGTTAGAAGAACGCGGGTGATGTCATGTTTGCACATGTTTTTACACACGCAAACCTTTAGTAAATCAGGCCCATAGGGTATTATTTACTAAAGGTTTGTATGTGTACAAACGTGTGCAAACTTGACATCACGCACAAAAAACTGAGGCTTGCGTATTTCAAATGTGCAAGATAATACGGGCTGTCTATTTAGTACGTTTGCCATAATGAATATGTAATATGAGACGTTTCAACCACTGTGTACAAAATACAGGGAGGAGAAAATGTAAATATGTTAATTGAGCACACACACATTTTTGCTTAACTCAATATGTTTGTTAACCTCTAATCCCATGGGATCACATTTCATTTCATGCTTGCAGCTTTCTGCTCATCCAAACTCTCCATTAAGACACAAAACCCTCATTTAAATACTGCTGTCTGCACCTGTTGTCATTTACACAGTTATTCTTAGTAGATCACCTGCAAAACACACACTAAACAAATGTGCAATCTGTTGCACTGCACACGCAATTTAGAACCTTTATTTGGGATCTTAGTAGATCAGGCCCTTACTCAGTCACTTCCTCTTGTTGTCAGTACACTACACCAGTACACAGCTTTAGAATAATACATTTCCTGCCTTAGTTACAGATATCACATGTCCTCTCCATGTATTGCGTGTAGGTGTGTTGCATCCTTACCTTAAACCTCAACAACCACTACACTCGTCAATGATAGCAACAGGAGAAAGAAGAAAGGAGAAGAGTTGTCTAGAGGTTAGAGTCAGTGCTGCAGCATCATGCATCATCAGCCATTAGAGACACATAGCAGAAATAACACCAGAGAGACAGATTAGATTAGATTAGAGGCTTTGCTGTTCTAGCAGTGAAAATAGGAAAAAATATCAAGTTGCACTCCATAAATCAGAATCTGGAGAACACAGTGACTAAATAATTGAAACTAAATATATGTCCTACACATGAGGATTTACACTACTGCAAGTCCACACCTGGCATGTTTAGTGAGACACACACTAGTAATGCACACACACACACACACAGACACACACTCTGTTTTGATGGCTGAATTTCAGTTTTCTCATGTGCTGTCAGAGCCACACCTAGAAACATTTGTTCTGCTGGTGTAATAATGGTTACAGATGACTGCTGTCCCAAGTGTTTGATGCTTTTTTTCTATCTATCTGGTATTAGCTGTCTGCATCTTAACTCTATATACTGACTATATTTAATCCTACTATGTCTCTATATGCAACTGTTCAGTGACACTAAAGTTTTTTTTTACTACATTGTTAACATCTCTAAATGTTCATCATGATCACATTATCGTCATCTCTATTCACACCTTGACTCCATGTCCAATGTCATCAAGCACACTGTAGTCTATGGGCTTCCTGATGTAGCGCACTGGCCTCTCTGGATTGGCAGGAGCGACAATTTTATGTGAGCGGGACGTGTTCTTATTGGTAGTCAAGATACCAATCTCCCGCCTTGCCACCTTCTCCTTGTGAATGTCAACAGTCTGAAAAGAGAGATAAGAGCAGTGAGTATAATAACTGTCTTATATGGTAAATGGACTGTACTTATATAACACTTTTCTAGTCTTTTTGATCACTCAAAGCACTTTTACACTACATGTCACATTCACACACATTCATACACTGATGACAGAAAATACCACACAGGGTGCCAACCTGCTCATCAGGAGGAAACTAAACATTCACACACATTCATACACAGCCATCGGGAGCAATTCGGGGTTAAGTATCTTGCCCAAAGATACATTGATAGGTGGCCTGTAGGAGCCAGGAATGGAACCGCCAATCTTCCGATTGGTGGACGACCCACTCTACCTCCTGAACCACAGTCACACAAATATGCTTCAATTCCCACATAAGATGACTGATTTATCAGACCTGATATTACATCATTGTCACATCCACTGTCACACCATGGTCAGAAACAAGGTCAGGTGAAGATGTACAGCAGCAAGTAAAGAAGACAGTAAACCTGAACCACAGTTCTGAGTCACACAGCTCAGTTCTTTCTGTCAATTATGATAAAAGATTGTTGTGTTATTAAGTTATCATCTGGTCTTTCTGTGATTGATAACAAAAAACAAGCTGCAACTATTGCATTAATTGGTTCATCTATTGCTTCTTATATAGATTAATTAATAGTGTTGTCTGTCACAACCTATTGAGTTTATTCTATAGGGAGAAGTGCATGAGTGAATAAGGGAGTGATTTCACAGCCGTGGCCCTATAATGTATGTCATTGATGGGGTTGGGGTATAGCTCTACTGTCACAACTGCAGATTCAATGTACAGAATCCTCAGGAGTTTGGATCAGTGTTGAACCATGTTTGAATACCCAAGTATGTGAGTCCAAACTTGGCATATTTAGTATTTAGAATGTGTGATGTCTCTATTGTATAGTCTGACCAACAGTCCAAAAACCTAAAATGTATGCAAAATGCCTACACTTAAATATTCTTTTTTTATCCAAAGCACTTACAATGTTTCTGCTGCTCACTCACCCATTCTCACACACACTCACACACTCTCTCTCACACACTCTCTCTCTCTCTCTCTCTCTCTCACTCACACACACACACACACACACACACACACACACACACACACACACACACACACACACACACACACACACACACACACACACACACACACACACACACACACACACACACACACACACACACACACACACACACACACACACACGGTAATAACACAGAGTGCTGGAACAATCACTGGGAGCAATTTGGGGTTCAGTATCTTGCATCTTGAAGACACACCATATATATTGTTTTTTTAATGCATTTTAACATTTTAATATGGATGAAAACCTGTCTTCAAGTCTGGAGCAGCAGTGTTAATATACAAAACCACTTTCTTGTTTTACATCATGAATGATTAACTGGAGGTTGTGACAACACAGCTTCTGGTCTATATGTGTGAAGTCATTGAGTACATTTATGTATATCATAGAGATGCATGGTGCATTTGTTTAAACCGTGTCCTCTTCTTGTTACAGTTCTACTTTGCTGGCTGATTAGCATATCATGAAATGCAAACTGGATCTTCTCAGTGTGATTCTATGTGAGAGGGAGCCTCACTTCTCCAAACACACGCCTACATAACAGATGTGACTGTGTGTCACAGAACAGAAAGTGGTAATTATGACGTGCAATCACAGGGCTGGCGTGACATAAGGGAGTGAAAAGCATCTCATTATTTCTGTATGCAGAGTATTCTGATTACACTGATTATTTAGAGGCATGAGAACACAGCTTGCTGGACAGTGAATGGACAATCTGTACCACTGAAAACTATGATTTTATCCCTTTATGTCCACGGTTACTTGGGATGGTTGTGGATTTCAGTGTTCAATGAATGAAATCATTCTTTTCCTGCAGTCTCTTTTAAGCTGAACTATAACTCAAACTCTGAAATGATGAATCTCAACACAGAGTTCATTGAATAACTCATCAGATGGCTTTATATGCATGATATGAGTTTGTCTAGGAACATGGTAATGTTGGACACAGCTGCAGTGTGAGATGTGTGGGTGAGGAGCGTTGTTTAAGCCCTAGCAATGCAATGCTTCAACTATGTGTGATCACACCTACCATCATAGAGCCTTGTCCTCTCAGACTGTGCAGTTAAATGCACTGAAGTTGTCGCCTTTCTTTAGTAACCTAATATCTTGGATACCATGTTAACAATGAGGTGATGCTGGACTAAGAGAAATCCGAGATGAGGAATCAGATTTTGATAGCCATGAAGGATATTACTGTCCATCCTGGTTTTGATTCACCTCACATGTTAATCGTCATCATCACATTAATGGTGCTGCTCACTGACTCACTCACTCTAAACCACTGTTACAGATTGCTGTTACAATGGACCTGTGTAAACAGTATGAGTTGGTATGACAGGAGTCTTACTGCTGCTGCCATATTGCTGTGACTTTCCTTCAATGTCTCATCACTCTGCAGCTTCAGAGAAGTGCTGCTCATGTTTCTGCATAGTGTCCTTTACTTCTGCATATTTATGTATTTATATGTGGCAAGTTTCTCAGTTTTCAACTGAACTCAGAGATAATGAAGCTATGGAGTGTTTTGTGTTTGTTATGCACTTTATTATAATGTGCTGTATGTTTTGTGCACTACAACTCTGCTTAGTTATCTTCTCCATTACCAATATTTTTTAAAACATCATTTTTAAGAGCTAAATCCTCCTGAGATGAATTCTGGGCTGCTGCACTCAGCATTATGCAGTTCAAAGAGCAGTCACCATAAATGAGCCTGCATGCATACATGATTACATACTGTGTGCTTTCACCCATGTGCTCTCTCAATATGAATAACGGAGTTACACCCTATCTATATTTCTATGCATCTAATGCATCTATGCTTCATTATGTGTCCACATTTTAACAACAGATTTTTGGTTTAAAAGAAAGTTTTCATTAATGTCAGAGCACATTTCATTATATCAGTGTGCCTGTAACCCCTGGCTCAAGGCTATGTGGTCAGGTGAAAGTGTTTCTCACACATCTACAAAATGCTGCAAGCTTGAATACAATTTACTGTTAAAGAAGATGCTTACTAACAGATATTCAGTATTGAGTCTAGAATCTGTAGAATGTTCTCAGCTGTACAATGCTCAAGTGAATATAATAAGCACACCAACCTGTGAGATGTGGTTAACTGAGCTCTCCATTCGTCGGAGTTGTGAGGCCTGGATGTCCAGCATCTGCAGGACATTGTTGGCGAGCGTGTTGATGAGGTAGGCAACGCTGGCAAGAGATTGGGTGGTGTAGCTCTTCGTCTCCTCCAGGGCTTGCCCCTTATCTGCAGACTGCCAGGAGAGAATTCACACAGATTCAGGATAAGGGCCATACGATGCCACAATTTCACACACACACACACACACACACACACACACACACACACACACACACACACACACACACACACACACACACACACACACACACACACACACACACACACACACACACACACACACACACACACACACACACACACACACACACACACACACAGTAGTGCAGAACACATAATCCTTACAGGGGATGAGACGAGGTAAACATATTCACTATGGTTGAGTGAAAACAAATGTTGATGGAACACAAAAGGCAGAGCTCGACTGTGCATGGTGCAGAAACTACTCTCTCCTCCAGCACACCCCCACCATACACACACACACACACACTTCAATTTTACAAAAATGTTGTTGTGTTGGAAATACACGTTGAATTAATTCTTCTCATGCATGGAGAAGACTGGATGATGCTTCCAAATGAATACAGTATACCAAGAATAAAATCTTGAATTGTGAGATTCCTAAAAATACCTCCTCCTAACAATATCATAATATTATAAACCCAACATTACATTTTTCTCACAACACAGGAAGAAAAAACAACAAAGAGTAACATTGATACAAAGCACCTGAACGCAGGTACAATCATTGAGCCTATGATGAAATGTGGTTCCTCATAGTTCCACCGTCCAATCAACATCAAGCTAGCCAGTTTCTTGTAGATTCAGTTCAGTAGCTGCATTTCCTAATACCGTGTGACTCATAATGTCATATGGTTTTGCTTTATATGGTTTGTCCAAGTGGTGTTGCCATACAAGCTGTCAAAGATGGCAAACCCACTCAACCAATTATATTTAGAGATATAATGGTGACTGAGTACGCCCACTTTTGAGTGGGCAGATGAAAGTTTAACGAACAGGACAGTGATAGTAGTTATGTGTTTGGGGATAACAGTCACACACACCTTTGGTTTCTGTGCACACTCAGAGCATGGTGTTCTCAATTATTCCACCTTAGTAAGTTAATGGATGTGACAATGTAAAGCTAATGGACAAAGATACAGAGCAGTAATGAATAGAAATCCCAGAAAACACAAACAAAACAGACACACTTTACATTACACACACACACACACACACACACACACACACACACACACACACACACACACACACACACACACACACACACACATACACACACACACACACACACACACACACACACACACACACACACACACCACACACACAGCATATTCTTGTGATTTGTACTGGAATGTCACATTCAGCATTTTACCAAGAGAGACACACTGTGTGTGTGTGTGTGTGTGTGTGTGTGTGTGTGTGTGTGTGTGTGTGTGTGCGTGTGTGTGTGTGTGTGTGTGTGTGTGTGTGTGTGTGTGTGAGCGAGAGAGAGAGAGAGGGAGAGAGAGTAGATTTATTTATGTGTTTGCACATGTATACAGTATTTGCACATAATACAGGAAGACCAGTAAGGGAGACACACTATGCAAATGTGTGTGTGTGTGTGTGTGTGTGTGTGTGTGTGTGTGTGTGTGTGTGTGTGTGTGTGTGTCTACTGAAGCATGATATAGGTCAGTGCAAACTCATTCATGCCTGAGGTTGACAAGAAACACTCTGACACCCATGTGTGTCTCTCTCATCCATTCACCACTGCAGGCACATACGCACATACGTGCACACACACACAGACACATAAATGAAATGCACATTCAACCAATACACACTTACATAAAAATGTAACAGACAACACAAACACAGGCTTGGTTTCACACTCACAGCTAAAACAATCAGTGCTATAAAATCTCTCTCTGTCTAAAGACAATTCTGATTGGCCAACTGCTGACATAGTGTCAGCAGCTTCAAAACGAAGGCCACATTGTCTCCAGGTGAGAGTCAGACAGGATGGGACAGACAACAGAACCATGTTATCCACAGCGCTGTACAGGAGCAGGTGTTTGGAAGTGAATATCTTCTCTCATCTTTGTTAAGTTATGCTGTGCATGCTTGTTGGTGTTGTGGACCCATGACAGCCCTGGTCCTGTGACCCCACCATGACCTGCTGCCCCTACTAATGATTCTTTCTGTTTGATAAATGCTTTTAACCTGCTGATGACTTTTCTTTAGCTACTCATTGAGTACTGACCTGCTTGATATAACTAAAAATAACTTAGATCTTTATGACCAATTTTATATATGTGCATAAGGTGACTTAAAAAATACATCATTATCTTAATATTACTAAGCTTTGATATTGATTCATTATTTATTTAGTATGTAGTTTTGGATTTTCCGCTCATGGATTATATATTATGGATGAATAGAAATCTCAATCATTCTTCAATCTTTGACTTCTTAGTATACTCAAAATGTTAATGTAAACACTTTTACATCAGTTGGCTTGTGGGTGTAAATCCTTTACCTTCATCTTACAGAGCTAATTATAAAAATGATCTCATTCTAAACACATCTAGACTGATGAAGCTCCCATCAGTTGAGTGCTGCATATCATCTGACTGCTGTGTCATGCTCTCACCCACAATGTGTAGGTACAATCTGCAGAAACTGCCTCTCTGTTACACACACGCGCACACACACACACACACAGGTACAGAAACACAACTCCTCCCTTCTGATTTCCTCTGTTCTGTCTCGTTTGTTATTAATTCTTCTCTCTTTGTTCCTCACAGTCTCTCTTTCCCTTTCATCTCCCACTCTTTATCACATCATCTTAGTATCTCCTCTTTCTCTCTCCATCTTCCCCATCAGCCATCTGATGTCCTGTTAGTGTTGACCCAGTTGGAGGGCTGCCTCCTCTGGCCTGAGGACAACACACATGCGCGTGTCTGCACGCACGCACGCACACACACACACACACACACACACACACACACACACACACACACACACACACACACACACACACACACACACACACACACACACACACACACACACACACACACACACACACACACACACACCATAAGCACATTACTGCTGTTGCTAAATGTATGTTCATGTACATGAATCAGATCAGATGCAGATTTAACCCTATGCACGCTCTGATTCCTCTGAACTCTTTTTTATTGTAAAAGACTTGGGTCTACTCGTCGTGTTCTAAATGTTGTTTTTTTTATTATAATGTCTGTAAGAACATCCAGCATCAACATGGAATAAACTCACAACTGCCTAAAGGTGTAATGACAATTCTGCTGTCAAATCTTAACATGTCACCATTCTTACAAATAATCATAAACAAAGAAAGAGGGAAAGAAAAGAGATGAATAACATTTAAATTTAATACATTCTCTGATGATGATACAACTGTGTAGGCTGTAGTCATACCAAATGCATTAGTTTGATTCTGCCATAAATGCTACGCTGAATAACAGCACAAACCCATCTGTTGAACCAGTCATAAACTGTTATAAGCTGAAGTCAACCAAAATGATGAAGTAACACACAAACCACTGTCAAACCACTGGTAATCTATCACAATCACAGTGTACATGTAACACAGAGTCTGCACACAAAGTGTTCCAGCTGTATTTTACACATAATGAAAGTCATAGACCTCAGCCGAGCCTCTCTCTGGGCTGGCTACAGTTTGTCTATCACCCTCAGGTTGGAGGTGACAATGCCACTATGTACCTCTCACCTGGACAAAACAGGCAAAACTGTGAGAATCGTGTTCTTTGATTTCTCCAGTGCCTGTAACACAAGCTCCAGAGGATGCAGGCAGATGCATTGTTAGCCTCCTGACAGAGGTGTATTACAGACAGATGTGGCTACACAGGTTTTTTGTCTGGGCAGATGGTTAGTAAAAACAGGAGCACTGCAGGGTCCTCTCATCTTTCCTCTTCACCCTCTAACACCTCTGACAGTACACTTAGACAGAGGAGGGACTCAGTTCAAAGTGCTGGCTGATTTACACGCCTACAAGAAGCTCTGTCATCTGAGAGCCACTGCTGCATTCATCAACTAGTAAACTGGTGAAATATTAACCCAAATAACAACGTTTTTAAAGGTATGATTGAGTTTGTATACATACATTCTTATATCATACACTGAAGTAAAACCAGATCTGAATTCTGAGCCACTCATCTAAAACACAAATGCACACACACACTGGCATACACACAGAGGTTTGTTTGTACCTTCTCTTAGCAATAAAGGCAGCCACCAACGGCCAACAGCCTTCTTTTCCCTTACAAGGTAAGGTCCCTCTCTTCATTGTGTGTGTGTGTGTGTGTGTGTGTGTGTGGAGGGGGGGGGCTACAGGAGGTGTTTAATCTTCTAATACAGCTAACTTTAGAAGAGAAATGAAGTGTTTAAATAGTGTTGATATTTTGTCTGAAAGCAGAAAACGTTTCAGTGATTTCAAACAGTGGTAACTGTCTCTGCATCAGGGAGCAAGACGGTCTTTCTTGAGTCACCATTATACAACAATGTTCAACAGTCAAATCTTTGGAATAGGAAGGAACACACAGCCTGTGTGAGCTGCACATCATCCAGAGATCAATGACCTGCCTATTTTTTTCATGTGATGCTCAAAGCTCTCTGCAAGAATAGATCATGGAAATGTTGAAATCATACTAACAACATTACAGTTTTCACCATAGTCTCAATTTCTAATTCTGTATGTGTAATATGTCACAACTATGAAAATATAAAGCGTCACCACTGCAGGTCAGCCTGGGCAGTGAAGCCAGGACAGGAAGCTTCTCTGGCAGGAAAACTCCTGTGTGGAGAGTCAAATGAAGGCATCCAGTAGCCCCTATTAAGTCAGGTCATACAATGTGGTACCTGCTTCCAGACATTTGGTATCGTTATTTTGTTGGTGTCAGATGTCCTGTTTGTTTTCACCCTACTGTAGCTCGTGTTGAAAATGCATCATGGATGAGGAACAGCTGATTCATTTAGTTAAAATGAAGAGTTTGGCACGTATATAACTGAGTATATATTAGTATATAGTGATCTTTATCCAGTATATAACTGAGTATATAGTGATCTTTATCCAGTATATAACTGAGTATATAACTGAGTATATAGTGATCTTTATCCAGTATATAACTGAGTATATAGTGATCTTTATCCAGTATATAACTGAGTATATAGTGATCTTTATCCAGTATATAACTGAGTATATAGTGATCTTTATCCAGTATATAACTGAGTATATAGTGATCTTTATCCAGTATATAACTGAGTATATAGTAACCTTTATCCAGTATATAACTGAGTATATAGTGATCTTTATCCAGTATATAACTGAGTATATAGTGAAATTAGCCACACATTTGGTCTGGAGTAGTGATGTCTCCTCTGTGCTTCCCAACCACAGTCTGGAGGCTGAAGCAAGAATAGTTGAGAGAACAGTGTATTACACAACCAGATAAAACATAAGCCATACAGGTGGAGTACAAACCTACTGAGGTCAGGTTACATCTCAACTGGTGCCAGTGAGTAAGAGCTGGCACAGAAAGAGATGGCATGTTGGTGGTGTGGGTACACAGAGCAGAAGCTAGAATCAGACAATGTTTATAAATGACTTAAATGAGTAATCGATTATCAAAATGTTTGGAAATGAACATGGTTGATTAATTACTGAATTGTTTCTGGTTCCTGGTGAAAGGTTTTCTGCGAAACGGAAATTTCCTCAGGAAACGAGTCAGGCTGAGTGAAAGTGCTTTTAACAAAACGGCTCACTGCACTGATTTAACACATCAACTGTTTGAGTTTTGCCAAGAAAGAAGAATAGGTGAAATATAAAGACTCTTTCTCTGGTTCTGCTGCATCCATTTTGATCTTTATGTTAAAAGACTTTCCTACAATGTTATAGAAAAGCAGTGTTTAATGGTTGAAGTACTCTTTTTAAAAAAGGGAGTTTTGCTGTGAAATCATGTAAGCTTGCACATATTTCCTGCTGTGGTCTGAAACTGCCAAGCTTCTGATCACAAACCCATCTTTCCAAACGCTCAGCCTGTTTCGCCCCCGCAGGAGCTGTTCCTGGCAACAGCGCTGAAGGTGGAGGCTGATACTCCTTCAACTGGAAAATCAATCCAATCCAACACACACACATGCACGCACACACACATTAGACCATGGCTTCTTTAGGGATATTACATTGACTTACATTCATTTCCTGGAGACTTATTTTAAGCTTAACCATTACCAGAACTTGCCTAACCTAATCTTAACCTAACCTCAACCACTGACTCAAAAATCTACTTTTTTGGAGACACAACTTTTGTCCCCAGTTGAACAAGCTGTCCCCAATTAACTGGTCTGTCATTTGTCCCCAAAAGTAGCCTGAGAGACCACTGACACACACACACGACCAGCATCCACGTTGCGCCTCTGCAGTGGTACCATGTGTTTTCAATGAGCAGCAGGAGGTCGAGTTACATTACGACTACCTCAGCTAACAGCTAACCGGTACCAGCTGTGGAGGATCCAGAGGGAACCAGGAAAGACGTGACTGTGGGGGGGCACGGAGATCGACACATGCTCAGTAGAGTCCAGCCCAGGGCTTTCACTGAAGAAAAGGCAAAGATTTAAATCTCAAATTGGGATTTATGAAAAATAAATGTTGATTAATGGATGTAGAGTTTTCCTGCTTCAGTTCCCTCAGTTTCACATCAGTGGCAGTGTACCAGCTGTTATAATGTTAGGAGACATCCACTATTTTGTTCAAAACCAGACCTACATAAATGATCAATAATCAAACAATTTTTTAAAAGTCTATTTAATAATATAAGTGTATATCTGAAGGTTGTTGTTCATACCCAATATCACAAATCACTGTTCAGATAAGGCAGTGTTTCTCCTACCTGCCTTGGCAGGGCGGTATGCTCCCGTAACGGGACTCCCCACCCCCCTGAAAGATAGGATGACACAATAGCATTTATATCGTTATGGTTTGATGTTGTGTACAAATACATAACTTGTTTGTTCAGTAGAGCTGTGCCAGTGTTTGCATCTCACTCTCATTGTGACCCCACCCCCACCCCCACCCCCACTCTCTCACAACTCCTCCTGCAGTAGGAGGGAGACAAAGCAGCAGTCCAGGTAGAGAATGAGGCTGTTGGGTCCAGCAACAACTACAACAAGCTCAGATAACAGAGAATAAAACATCAAAATGAATATCAACAGCAACATGTGTTATTAAGCTCAAGCTGTGAGTTGACATGTAGCTGGGTGGCGTTGGGTTTTTTCTTTTTCTCGATTGATTATAAATGGTAAATGGACTGTACTTATATAGCACTTATCTTCTTATCACTTATGGCCTGATTTACTAAGATCCCAAATAGTGGGTACTAAATTGCGTGCACGGTGCAATAGATTGCGCGTTTCGTTTGCGTGTGTTTTGCAGGTGATCTACTATGGGGCGATGGGGGGTTGGGGAGAAGGGGGTAACAGTAACGTAACCACTGTAGTTGTCAGCAGCTCAAGTACTTTATGTGGCTCACTGTCACACACACACACGCACGCACGCAGATTCTCACAATGAGCTGCAATGAAACGAGTACACAGAAATGAGGTAAATAAATAAACAGTCTCCACTGCAGTTTACTGTCATTAATGGTCACACTGAGATGTAACAAGACAACTGAGGAAAATGACAGAAAATAATAATACAAACAGCTCAATAATACTCTGAACTAAATGGTAGAGACTGTTGAATGTTCTTCAGCTACTAAATCTAAGTGTTGATGTTATCGTTTTCTCTCATTTTCTATGCAAATCTTTCTTGATCAGTCATTTTCAAAATCCATCGCTTACTTCTTGAGGAAGCAGTCTGATTGGATGCAAAACAGCCAATCAGAATTGCTTCCTCCCAGTCTGTGATTGGGTGGTTTTGTGGTACATTTATATAGGCTGTGCCAACTGGAGTGAGCGTTCAGGCGGAGTTAAGAGCGGACGAGCAGAGACGCTGTGAGCAAGTGCGTGGGAGCTGCCTGTCATCACACAGAGCAGAGATTGAGCGAGTGTGTAGGCAGAGCGGACAGGACAAATGTTTTGTTTGCTCAAATTCAGATTTTCTCTTCAAAATATAAAAGTGTGTGCTTGCGAGAGTCCCACTGTACGCTTCCTAATGTGGCACAAAAATAACACGGTAAGAATTGACCAGGTTGAGTTCACAACAATGAACTACACTCGTTATGTAACTGTTAATGCAATATAAAACTTTGTGAATAATGTCACAGACGCACTTTTAATCACAATGTTAAAATGGTTGAGGCTTAGTGGTTGATGACTGGAGATGGACGAGGATATCGACCATCAGCCCAAACTAGCACACAATAGACCAAAATAACAAAGAGCAACAGCTAAGTCTGTGGCTCCTGTGTTGTGTTGCGTACTGCTATCAAGCTCAGTGTGAGAGTCTGCTCTGACTGTGACAGAACAACAGATTTAACTAACAGTATTCCTTCAAATGATTGCAGAATTAGGGAATGACAGATACATACATATATATATATATATATATACATTATATATTAGGGCTGTCAAAGTTGACGTGATGGTAACGCATTAACACAAATTCATTTTAACTGCGTTATTTTTTTGATGCGCGCACGTTGTGTTTGACCCTTGTCCCGGCCTGTAGTTTGTAAATAAGGAAGTGATGCAGCAGTAATGTTTTTGATAACAAGCAGAAATGGATAAAGAAAAAGGTACAGAGAGCCCTCCTCCTGCTCGCTTGTGTTAGTATTACTAAGCAATGTTACATTCAGGTCAATATGCTCATTTTTTGTTTCATGTTGGGTTTGAGTTTGTCATGTTTTGCTTTCAGCAGATTTTTGGATCATGCAGTATTTCATTGTTCTGGATTGTTTAAACAATAATAAACATACATTTGCATAAAGCAAGCATATGTGTCCACTCCCATGTTAATAAGAGTATTAAACACTTGAAACATATCCCTTTAAAGTACATTTAGAACAAATAAAAAATGTGTGTGTATATATATATATATATATATATATATATATATATATGTGTGTGTGTGTGTTGTAGAAGACAAACAAAAAATCACTTGAATTACATTATTTTAAAGTACAGTCTTCTGCATGTATGTGAATAATGAAATGAAAGTGTCATCTGCTGACCATTATCATGGCTAAATGTCTTCAGTAAAGTAGAGAGCATCTGTGTGTTCTGCAGTAAGAGGGAACACGTTATGAACATTATGTCTTCATCAGACTGTAAAACTGCTACTGCCATGCTGTGTGTAGGGAGTGCAGTGCACTGCTTTGTCAACATAAATCTATCATATATCTATATTCTAACATAATATAAAAATAATGGCAAAAAACCCTCATCACATGTAGTGTATAGTAATTATTCATTATATTCAAAAAGGATTCCTTCATTAGTTTCAAATCTAATGAGGACATGTTCATTTTCTATATTTTCTGTTCATCTAATTAAAAATATGAGCACCATTATAATGTAAAGCAGCTGTCCTGGGTTAAATAAATCCAGACAGTATCTAATAGTGATGTGGCCACTTGACTCAACGGGGGGCCACACAGGGTCAAGTAGGGTTTAACATGGGCGAACCCTCAATCCAAATATTTAGCCCATAAAAAGGATCAACAGCATGAACAGATTATGTAACAGCTCACATCATCTGGCAGCAGAGAGAAAGTAGGCCATCCACTGGGTACTGACATAGCCCAGTTAGCCTGGTTTGGACCAACAGTCTAATGAAGTAGAAAAGAGGTTTTTACCAGGATACAGTGTGTTATTGCTCATTAAGGCAAAAAAGAGTGTTATGTGTCATTTCAACAAAAGAACAGGAAGACAAGAGGGGTGAAAGGACACAAGGAAGGGAAGACAGGAAAAGGAAAAACAAAGACAACTGGACAAAAGAGAGAGAGAAAAGAAGGGAAGAAAGCAGAAAGAGAAATTGAAGAAACTAGAGAAAATAAAGATAACATTGAAACAGAAATGAAGAAGGAATAAAGTGACTGTTGTATTAACCGCCATGCGAACTAAAGATACTTGGGCTGAACAATTATATATATTTTAATATTGAAAGTCTGTGAAGTTAACATAGAAGAGCAGGTCAGTCAACTGTTACATTAGATTCATCTGTCGGATATCAAAACGCTGTCAGCAGTGATTAACCAGCAGTTTGTTATTATTACCATGATGGTCACATATGCAGCTGTTATCAATACATGTAATGCTATATTTGAATGTAATCATTGTACTTCAATATTTAAGTAATCATAAATATCATATCTCAATACAGGTGAGCTTTAATGTAGAAACAAAATAGGTTTGATTGTTATCATTTTATCTGGTTTAAAACTATGTAGACCACAATTACAGGCTTGCAATATGATTCATAAATAAAATAAATAATACAATTAAAAATAACACAATTTAAAAAATCACAATCACATATTAAATTGGTCAGAGGAATAGAATAATTTCTTAAAATTAGAAAACTGTCAAACTTAAAACTGTAGTAGGAAATGGAATTATTTTCAAAATTGGAAGCATATGAGCAGAGAAAACAGAGAAAAGTAGATCCCTCTGAGGCCTGAGAATGAAAATGAGCATGCAAGAAAAAGTGCGGCCCTCTCATTCATTTGAATGGAGGCAGTGTGTTTACGCATGCTGCTCTGAAAAACACTGCAGTGTCTTCCAGTAAGCAATGCTTTGGCCAATCACGTTGGCTGATCAAGCGCACAGTCCTGGTGGATTACTTTGTAACGTGAATGCCCTATTCGACTTTTACCCCACGATCATCACAAAGCAATATAAAAAGGCTGCGGTGATAACTTTTCATAGTTCTAACATCCTGTATTACAGAACCCCTTTTCTTTAGCTTCTGATGGACATTTAAATCTGTAACTCCAACTCCACTTCCTGTTTCATTGTCTATTCAGTACCTTAAACGACACGCCCCCACCAACACGGGCCCTGTACTGTTTTAACTCAAAGTGGTTGTCAGTTTTCACCTGACTACTTAATGGTGGAAATACTACAACAACCAGAATGCATAGAGCGTGATGCTGTCCAAGGCTGCTGATGGTGTGTTTGTGGAGCACAGGAGGTGAGTTTGTGTTCCAGCTAGCAAAGACCAACATGTTAGAATTGAGCAGCATTATATCTCATGATATCACACCAGTGTACACGCATCAGAAACACAAACAGATTCTTGCACACAAGCCAGAATGCTGCCAGAGCACATGAGTGGAGTCTCCATATCAGCTTGGTATGGAAACTATCATAGACAAAGTGTTGGAAACACTATAACAAACCTTCCTTTTAATGCTGTAGACGACAAGGAAGCTGGACTTAAATGTGCTTAAACTGAACACAGCTGCATAAGTTAAGGGCAACATAAACTTGCTGTTGTGCTGTTCTGTATTCAGAGTCCTATATAATATTTTTGTGGGAAAACAAAGTAAGGTTTAACAACCAGGTACTGGTCCATGCTGCAAAGCCACTCCAGCAGCAGCACCTGTCTTTCAGCTGCGGCTGCTATGTCACTTCCTCCTCCATAATGTATATGATCCCACAGTTCATCATCATATTGTAATTTTTTTTTTTTAAGATTCAGCTTTTCTTCTCTGTCGACACACTGTGGATTTTGTCCTCCATCACTTCCATTGAAATCACATTTGTAGGAGATCTTTTAATAGTCAGTATGAACAGGAGGTATGATTACAGAGAGGAAAAACCTCTTTCACTGTTCATATGAACACCTGACTGCTGCTTTAAGACAGAGCCTATTCTTTAAAGGCTCTACAAGCCTCCTATCTTGTTAATCAACAGCGAGAGAGAGAGAGAGAGAGAGAGAGAGAGAGAGAGAGAGAGAGAGAGAGAGAGAGAGAGAGAGAGAGAGAGAGAGAGAGAGAGAGAGAGAGAGAGCTTCAGAAATGTGACAAATATGAAAAGAAATATCTTTGCTGCAGTTGTCTCTGGCACTGAACAGGTGTGTGTTCAGAGCCAACTGAGGAAAACCAGCTGTCCATAACCGTCTGTCTGCTCACATGGAATATTCTATCAATTTATAGTTATTTATCAAGTAAAACACTTTTCAAGCTTTTCAAATGTGAGGATTTCTGGTTTTCTCTGTTCAACATTGTAAATAAAGTACCTTAACCAGTATCCTTAAAAAAAACTGTTGCTCGGACAAAGAAAGAAAAAACAAAACAAAACTTGAGGACTTCACTTTGGGTTCTGAGATCTTGTTATGGACCTCTTTTGCTATCTTCTTACATTTTACAGACTAAATAATTGAACCGTTAATCTAAGAAAATATGAAAATAATCACTGTATGCTGCCCTCAACAAAACTGCTTCATTTTAGAAAATGGATCAGGCTAAACCTGAATTTCAGGTCCGGATGGAGCCCCTGAATTGGGACACAGCTACAGCTCCAATGACCCTGCTGACCTCTGGTGACCCAGCTGAGAGGTGATGATAATTGATGCTCCTTACTCTGTCCACTGCAGAGCCTGGAGGAACCCACACTAACCAATCATGTGCTGTTTTATTTCATTCATGCCACTGTCATGAATATGTTGATAAAGTGACAAATTATTAAAACCATCATTGTCAAGGTATATATGTAAAAGTAGTGATAATGTGTTGTGGGTCACTTCACACAGCCCTGTATGAAAGCCAGTTTAGACCTTTAAGTAGCATAAATCACACAGCGACATTATATATAGGAAGGAAGTAAAAAAAATAATAATAGAGAAATAGTGAAAGGGGAGAAATCATCTGAATAAATTCAATGAAATTGAGATTTTAAGGAATCATAATAACCATGCCTTGATTATAAAAAAAAGCATCGTTTTTTGTGCTTGAGCTCCTATATCATAATCATACAAACCATCCTTTACTTTGCACTAATCAATAAAACAGTGTCACGGCAGACTCCCATAAAAACATCTTTTTCTGTGTGTCAGTAAATGTCACACAGCTGATAGATGATGCTTGAAGACATTGTATGAATAAACATTAATCGCTCTTTAATTCAGCACGTATTTAATAAAGCAATTAAAAACTCAGGTAGTCAAATGTCAACTTTTAAAACTAGTTAATGACGTTAATTTAATTCTATATGACATTGCCACAGCTCTGACTAAAACACAGTGCATTACAGTTATAAAAGTTACATTTAAGAACAATATATGCGTTTGGTGGAATATTTGTATGCCGCATAGACTTTTAGCCCGTTGCATTTCGGCCATGAGATAAATGTGTTTTTCTATTGAAGTCATACCATAGCTAACAGCAACCTAACGGAGCTTGGTACAGTAATACCATCAGTCTCCTTGCTAACAGCACACCGATATGTCATTTCACTTTCACCCGGGGGATTAAATACGAGTATGTACCTGGACATAGTTGCTTTCGCAGTACTCCGCTACTCTTTCCAGGTTGGTAAAACTGTCAAGTAGAGCTCTGCGTCCTGCAGGAATTTCCTCCTCCAGCAGCATTTGTAACTCCGCCATCTTTACATGGTTTTACTATTAAAACGAGGGCTGCTCGTCGCGCGGACTGACTGTGTCCTGCTGTCTTCAGGAGCTGTGGGAAAAATCCAAACTGTGACGCGCTGAACGAAAAAAAAAAAAAAGAAACTGGAAAAAGAGAATTTTCTCCCATGCTCGAGTGACTCAGAGCTTCTGAGATGTGATTTTTAGCGGAAGAATTCAAAGGATTTTCAAATTATGATTTCCATTTTTAGTAACAATACAAATTATTAAACTGTGTACCATTCAAAGCAGGCAACTGTCTAGGGTCCCGTGATCCTCAGGGTCAGCTCTGGTTCATGGTAGGTCAGTTTGGGAATTTGATTAATTGTGTATTTTTACAGGAACATTTTCCTGAGTTAAGACAGCTATTAATTAAAATTATTTTGTGCTAACATGGTGATACTTCCTGAATAAAATCATGTTCACTCAAAATTGATTTCAGTTAGATGTTTGAACTTTACTGTGCAGAATGATGTATGTGTACTTTGTTCTCACATTCATCAGCTGAAGGAGCACAGTTTCTCTATACAACCCTAGACACTGAAATGTCTAGGGTGGCATAGACACTGAAATGTTGTTGTTGTTAAAATGTAAAACATTTAAATTATATGCATATTCCTCCCCCGTTTTTCAATGAGAGATGAATATCTTTATTAAAATATGAATATGTTCTTTAAATGATAACATTTAAAGATGTGATAACACCAAATCACACAAATAAAACCAACCATATCAGATGCACATTATTATATACAGATGGGGGACAAATTAAAGGAAAAACCTCAGTAA